>NC_072773.1:422500-631556 GCF_022539595.1 Amphiprion ocellaris
GGTGGGTGTGGGCAGGGCTTCAGGCGACAGGTGAGGTCCGGTGACACCTGGATGTACAGGTGACGTTGTTTTCTGTGTTCCAGTTCATCCACACTCTGGAGGCCCAGCAGGGCTTCTCTCAGAGGGACCGGGGCTACGTGGCCAGTCTGCTCACCATGGCTCTGCACGACAAGCTGGAGTACTTCACCGAGGTGATGAAGAGTCTGCTGCAGGACCTGGTCCAGCAGTACGTTGCCAAGAACCCCAAACTCATGCTGCGCCGGTACGTACCAGAACCCCACAAGGACCAACGGAGACAAACCTTCAGATGCAACCATAGAATGTTTAAGGAGTCTGATGAGTCTCCACAGTTCAACAGTTCCTGATCAACCGTCTGGGTTCAGAGTTTTAGTTCTGAAGGTTTTCAGTCCAATTCAGTGTTTGATGTGAATCCTAGTTAAATAAATGTTTAGTTAAAGAGTCTGTCTGTCTGCCTGTCTACCTGTCTGTCTGCATACCTGTCTACCTGTCTGTCTACCTGTCTATCTGTCTGTCTGTCTGTCTGTCTACCTGTCTGTCTGCTTGTCTACCTGTCTGTCTGTCTGCCCGTCTGTCTGCCTGTCTGTCTACAGGTTTGTCTACCTATCCGTCTGTCTACCTGTCTGTCTGCCTGTCTACCTGTCTGTCTGTCTGTCTGTCTGCCTGTCTACCTGTCTGTCTGCCTACCTGTCTACCTGTCTGTCTGTCTGTCTACTCGTCTACCTGTCTGTCTGTCTGTCTACTCGTCTACCTGTCTGTCTACCTGTCTGTCTGACTGTCTGCCTGTCTACCTGACTGTCTGTCTGTCTGTCTGCCTGTCTGTTGATCTGCCTGTCTGTCTACCTGTCTATCTGCCTGTCTGTCTACCTTTGTGTCTGTCTGCTTCATCTTCTGTCCATCTCCATCTTCAGGACTGAGACGGTTGTTGAGAAGATGCTGACCAACTGGATGTCCATCTGCCTCTACTCCTTCCTGAAGGTAGCTGTCTGCCTGTCAGTGTGTACCCGCCTGTCTGCCTGCTGCCTGTCTCACCTGTCTCACCTGTTTCCCCTGTGGGTTAGGAGGTGGCGGGGGAGCCTCTCTACATGCTCTACAGAGCCATAAAGTACCAGGTGGACAAAGGACCGGTGGACGTGGTGACGGGGAAAGCCAAGCGGACGCTCAACGACAGCCATCTGCTGCGAGAGGACATCGACTACTGTGCCATGGTAACCACTGCAACACACCTCTTACCTGTCTGTATCAGCTGTTTGTCACCACACCTGTCTCACCTTTCTGTACCTGTCTCTCTCTTAGACTCTGACAGTGTTGGTGAAGAACGGCATTGAGGTTCAGCCGTGTCCTGTTAAGGTGCTCGACACCGACACCATCACACAGGTAGGTACCTGTCTGTCTGTTCCTCACCTGTCTACCTGCCTCTCACCTACCTGTCCGTCTGTCTGTCTGTTCCTCACCTGTCCACCTGCCTTTCACCTACTTGTCTGTCTGTCTGTTCCTCACCTGTCTACCTGCCTCTCACTTACCTGTCTGTCTGTCTGTTCCTCACCTGTCGACCTGCCTCTCACCTACCTGTTTGTCTACAGGTGAAGGATAAGATCCTGGATCAGGTGTATCGAGGAGCTCCGTTCTCTCAGAGACCTGCAGCCGACAGTCTGGATCTCGGTACTCACCTGTCTCACCTGTCTCACCTGTTTGTGCTTGGCAGACAGCTCGTACTCACCTGTCTCTGTGTTTGCTGACAGAATGGCGTTCAGGTCAGGCGGGTCACCTGACCCTGTCGGATGATGATGTCACGGCGGTGGTTCAGGGTCGCTGGAAACGACTCAACACTCTGCAGCACTACAAGGTAACGATGATCGACCAATCACAGCGCGTCCGCCTGGGCCCCGCCCCCTTTCTCCACCTCGTTGTTCACCTGTTCTCGTCCTCTGCAGGTTCCAGATGGAGCCACTGTAGCTCTGATACCTCGTTCTCAGAGTTCAGGAGGAGTTGGAGTCAACCAGGTGTTCCAGACAGGAGAGAGTAAGAACCACACAGAACCATCTAGAAGCATGTAGGACCATCTAGAACCACCTAGAACCATCTAGAACATCTAGAAAATAGAATTAACAGAACATCAGTTACCCAGAACAGCACAGAACCATCAGGATCATCAACTTAAAGACAATCTGCTGGAAATTACTGAACTCAAATTTGACACAACAAAAACAACAACATAGAACATCTAGAACATCAAGGATCTAGTAGAAACAGGATGAAACAGGACAATGTAGAAGCTCTAGAACCCAGCGTCCAGACATGGAGAACCGTATCTCACCTAGACACCATTCAAATAGAACCTTGTTTAAGATCAAGAGGTCCATCCAGAACCGACACCTCTGTGGTCTTTACCCTGTCCTCGTCCTGGTTGCCGTGGTGACCATCTCTGTGTGGTTGCCGTAGAAACACCGATGCTAGAGGGGGAGGAGGAGGAGGGGCTAAGGCTGTGGCACCTGGTGAAGAGCAGCGAAGATCCTGAGATCCCCAAACACAGGAAGAGCAGCATGAGGGAACGAGAGAGGGCCAAGGCCATACCTGAGATCTACCTGACCAGGCTGCTGTCCATGAAGGTACACCTGGAGTTCACCTGGATGTCCCTCACCTGTCTGTCCCTCACCTATCTGTCTCTCACCTTTCTGTCCTTCACCTGTCTGTCCCTCACCTGTCTGTCTCCAACCTGTCTGTCTCCAACCTGTCTGCCTCTCACCTGTCTGTCTCTCACCTGTCTATACCTCTGTAGGGGACGTTGCAGAAGTTTGTGGACGACGTCTTCGTGGCGATCCTCAGTACAAAGCGTCCTCCTCCCATCGCCGTCAGGTTCTTCTTCGACTTCCTGGACGACATGGCTGAGAAACACGGAATTGACGACCCAGAGACGGTCCACATCTGGAAGACCAACAGGTGAGACACAGCTGGACATCTGGCAGAGACGGTCTCTCTCTCTGACCTGTCTGTCTGACCCGTCTGTCCTTCTCCAGTCTCCCTCTCAGGTTCTGGGTGAACATCCTGAAGAACCCTCAGTTTGTTCTGGACGTTCAGGTGACCGACAGCATCGACGCCGTCCTGTCAGTCATCGCTCAGACCTTCATCGACTCCTGCACCACCTCGGAGCACAAAGTCGGACGGGTATGACCTGTCTGTCTGTCTGTCTGCTTTATGCTTTAGTCATGTGACCTGATGGTAACCCTTTGTCCAATCAGGACTCTCCTGTCAACAAGCTGCTGTACGCCAGAGAAATCCCCCGATACAAGCAGCTGGTAGAGAGGTGAGACAGCTACACCGCTCATACAACATGCCAAGTTCCCGTTACCATAGCAACACTTAGCTGTATGGTTACCATAGAAACACTTAGCTGTACAGTTAGCATAGCAACAATCAGCTGTACGGTTACCATAGTAACATTTAACTGTACCGTTACCATAGAAACACTTAGTTGTATGGTTAACATAGAAACACTTAGCTGCACAGTTACCATAGAAACACTTAGCTGCACGGTTACTAATGTGACCCTATATAACTAGTGTGTGTCTGTGTCTGTGTGTGTGTGTGTCTGTGTGTGTGTGTGTGTCTGTGTGTGTGTAGGTACTACAGTGACATCCACAGCGCTGCTTCAGGCTGTTATCAGGAGATGAACTCCACTCTGACTGAACTGTCGGGGGTCAGTGAACAAACACTCACCTGTAGAGACTGAAACATGCTGGAAACATGATAATAATACTGTCTGTCTGTCTGCAGAGTTTTGCCTCAGAGATGAACAGTCTTGTTGCTCTTCATGAGCTCTACAAGTACATCAACAAGTATTACGACCAGGTGAGAATAAAGACCATGAATCGTCTCAAGCAAGCATAAGTTATGGCAACTGGACTAACCTCGTGTGAGTCGAAAACGTTTCACCTCTCATCCAAGAGGCTTCTTCAGTTCTGAAAGCCTGGTGGGGAGTACCAGATATTTATCCACCAGGAGGGTGGTGGTAAAAACAAGTGGACAAAGACCCGAAACCAACAGACTCGTTAGGTGTTAATGTGAGTCGTTAGCCTTTGATGGGCGGTCGTTACCCCTCCCAGCCCTCTAGGAGGGTGGTTGGGGGTCACCTGACTGCAAGTGGGACAGATGGCTGCACCTCCTTGGGAGGGCTCTAAGAACGGCGTTGTAAGTGGGAGACAAGTGGTGTCTGAGGCCCCCTCCTCTGTTCAAAGATGGCCGTTCTAGTTTGACATGAATGGCTTCTTTTACCCCTCTCTCAAACCATCTGTCCTCTCTGGCTAGAATGCGCACCTTGTGGTCATCAAAGGAGTGCCCCTTCTCCTTGAGGTGGAGGTGGACTGCTGAGTCCTGGCCTGTGGTCGTGGCCCTCCTGTGTTGTGCCATGCGCTTGTGTAATGGCTGCTTAGTCTCTCCAATGTACAGGTCAGAGCATTCCTCATTGCACTGCACTGCGTACACCACATTGCTCTGTTTCTCCCTTGGAATTTTGTCCTTGGGATGGACCAGCTTTTGCCTCAGAGTGTTGCTGGGCTTGAAGTGTACTGGGATCTGGTGGGTGTTAAAGATCCTCCTGAGTTTCTCTGAAATTCCTGCCACATAGGGGATGACAATGTTGTTTCTCTTTTTGTGGTCCTCGTCTTTCTTATCCTCCCTGCGCTTTTTTGCTGTTTTGATAAAAGCCCAGTTTGGATAGCCACAAGTTTGAAGAGCAGAGTGAATATGTTTGTGTTCCCTTCTTTTTCCATCCGCTTCTGATGGGATGTTCTGTGCTCTGTGCTTTAAGGTACGGATCACCCCCAACTTGTGTTCTAGTGGGTGGTGTGAATCAAACAGGAGGTACTGGTCTGTGTGAGTGGGTTTTCTGTAGACCTCAATGTTGAGTTCCCCATTGGTTTCAATGCGTACCACGCAATCTAGAAACGCCAGACAGTTGTCTTGGACATCCTCTCTTGTGAACTTGATGTTTTTATCCACCGAGTTGAGGTGTTCTGTGAAAGGTTCGACCTCACCCTTCCTGATGGTGACCCATGTGTCATCCACATATCTGAACCAGTGCCTCGGGGAGTGGCCACTGAATGTTCTCAGTGCCACAATCTCCATTTCTTCCATGTACAGGTTAGCTACAATGGGGGATACAGGGGATCCCATGGCACAGCCGTGTTTTTGCCTGTAGAAACCATTGTTGTACTGGAAATAAGTGGTGCTGAGGCAAAGGTTAAGGAGGTCACACACCTGTTCAGGGGAGAGGTTGGTCCTCTCAGACAGAGAGTTGTCAAGCAACAGTTTTCTCTTTACTGTCTGTATTGCATCTCCAGTGGGAATGCAAGTAAAAAGCGAAGTCACGTCATATGAAACCATAGTTTCCTCAGGGTCTAAGCTGATTTTTCTGACCTTGTTTGTAAAGTCCATCGAGTTCCTTATGTGGTGGGGGGTGTCCCCCACCAATGGGGAAAGGATGGTGGCAAGATACTTAGCAATGTTGTATGTCACAGAGTTGATGCTGCTTACAATTGGTCTCAGAGGGGCGCCCTCTTTGTGAATTTTTGGCAGCCCGTATATGCAAGGGATAGCATCGCCTGGATAGAGTTTGTAGTACAGGGCCCGGTCGATGATCTGAACTTTCTCCAGTTCAGATCATCGACCGGGCCCTGTACTACAAACTCTATCCAGGCGATGCTATCCCTTGCATATACGGGCTGCCAAAAATTCACAAAGAGGGCGCCCCTCTGAGACCAATTGTAAGCAGCATCAACTCTGTGACATACAACATTGCTAAGTATCTTGCCACCATCCTTTCCCCATTGGTGGGGGACACCCCCCACCACATAAGGAACTCGATGGACTTTACAAACAAGGTCAGAAAAATCAGCTTAGACCCTGAGGAAACTATGGTTTCATATGACGTGACTTCGCTTTTTACTTGCATTCCCACTGGAGATGCAATACAGACAGTAAAGAGAAAACTGTTGCTTGACAACTCTCTGTCTGAGAGGACCAACCTCTCCCCTGAACAGGTGTGTGACCTCCTTAACCTTTGCCTCAGCACCACTTATTTCCAGTACAACAATGGTTTCTACAGGCAAAAACACGGCTGTGCCATGGGATCCCCTGTATCCCCCATTGTAGCTAACCTGTACATGGAAGAAATGGAGATTGTGGCACTGAGAACATTCAGTGGCCACTCCCCGAGGCACTGGTTCAGATATGTGGATGACACATGGGTCACCATCAGGAAGGGTGAGGTCGAACCTTTCACAGAACACCTCAACTCGGTGGATAAAAACATCAAGTTCACAAGAGAGGATGTCCAAGACAACTGTCTGGCGTTTCTAGATTGCGTGGTACGCATTGAAACCAATGGGGAACTCAACATTGAGGTCTACAGAAAACCCACTCACACAGACCAGTACCTCCTGTTTGATTCACACCACCCACTAGAACACAAGTTGGGGGTGATCCGTACCTTAAAGCACAGAGCACAGAACATCCCATCAGAAGCGGATGGAAAAAGAAGGGAACACAAACATATTCACTCTGCTCTTCAAACTTGTGGCTATCCAAACTGGGCTTTTATCAAAACAGCAAAAAAGCGCAGGGAGGATAAGAAAGACGAGGACCACAAAAAGAGAAACAACATTGTCATCCCCTATGTGGCAGGAATTTCAGAGAAACTCAGGAGGATCTTTAACACCCACCAGATCCCAGTACACTTCAAGCCCAGCAACACTCTGAGGCAAAAGCTGGTCCATCCCAAGGACAAAATTCCAAGGGAGAAACAGAGCAATGTGGTGTACGCAGTGCAGTGCAATGAGGAATGCTCTGACCTGTACATTGGAGAGACTAAGCAGCCATTACACAAGCGCATGGCACAACACAGGAGGGCCACGACCACAGGCCAGGACTCAGCAGTCCACCTCCACCTCAAGGAGAAGGGGCACTCCTTTGATGACCACAAGGTGCGCATTCTAGCCAGAGAGGACAGATGGTTTGAGAGAGGGGTAAAAGAAGCCATTCATGTCAAACTAGAACGGCCATCTTTGAACAGAGGAGGGGGCCTCAGACACCACTTGTCTCCCACTTACAACGCCGTTCTTAGAGCCCTCCCAAGGAGGTGCAGCCATCTGTCCCACTTGCAGTCAGGTGACCCCCAACCACCCTCCTAGAGGGCTGGGAGGGGTAACGACCGCCCATCAAAGGCTAACGACTCACATTAACACCTAACGAGTCTGTTGGTTTCGGGTCTTTGTCCACTTGTTTTTACCACCACCCTCCTGGTGGATAAATATCTGGTACTCCCCACCAGGCTTTCAGAACTGAAGAAGCCTCTTGGATGAGAGGTGAAACGTTTTCGACTCACACGAGGTTAGTCCAGTTGCCATAACTTATGCTTGCTTGAGACTTATCATGACCTGGATGACTGAGAACATCCACAGATTTAAAGACCATGAATCTGTTTATTTCAACAAGTCTGAGCAATAAAGCACCCGTCTAACCTCCCTGCCCGCCTGCCTGCCCGTCTGTCTGCTCGTCTGTCTGCCCATCCGTCTGTCTGTCTGCCTGCCTGCCTTCCTGTCTGTCTGCCTGCCTGCCTGCCTGTCTGTCTGCCTGCCTGTCTGCCTGTCTGCCTGTCTGTCTACCTGCCTATCTGCCTGTCTGTCTACCTGCCTATCTGCCTGTCTGTCTACCTGTCTATCTGCCTGCCTGTCTGCCTGCCTGTCTGTCTACCTGTCTATCTGCCTGCCTGTCTGCCTGCCTATTTGCCTGTCTGCCTGTCTGTCTGCCTGCCTGCCTGCCTGCCTGTCTGTCTGTCTGTCTGCCTGCCTGCCTGCCTGTCTGTCTGTCTGCCTGCCTGCCTGCCTGCCTGTCTGTCTGCCTGCCTGCCTACCTGTCTGTCTGTCTGTCTGCCTGCCTGCCTGCCTGCCTGTCTGTCTGCCTGCCTGTCTGTCTGTCTGCCTGCCTGCCTGCCTGCCTGCCTACCTGCCTGTCTACCTGTCTGTCTGCCTGCCTGTCTGCCTGCCTGCCTGCCTGCCTGCCTGTCTGCCTGTCTGCCTGTCTGCCTGTCTGTCTGCCTGCCTGCCTGCCTGCCTGCCTACCTGCCTGTCTACCTGTCTGCCTGTCTGTCTGTCTGCCTGTCTGCCTGCCTGCCTACCTGCCTGTCTACCTGCCTGCCTGTCTGCCTGCCTGCCTGCCTGTCTGCCTGCCTGCCTGCCTGTCTACCTGTCTGTCTGCCTGTCTGCCTGCCTGCCTGCCTGTCTACCTGTCTGTCTGCCTGCCTGCCTGCCTGCCTGTCTGTCTGCCTGCCTGCCTGTCTACCTGCCTGTCTGCCTGCCTGTCTGCCTGCCTGCCTGCCTGCCTGCCTGCCTGCCTGCCTGTCTGTCTGTCTGTCTGTCTGTCTGTCTGTCAGGTCATCATGTCTCTGGAGGAGGACAGTTCTGGTCAGAAGATGCAGTTGGCGTATCGGCTGCAGCAGGTCGCCGCCCTGGTGGAGAATAAAGTCACTGACCTCTGATGACCTCTGACCTGCTGAGAAGGATGAGGCAGAGAATCTGATTGGACGGCTGTGGCGCTGTGTCTTCCTGCTGAGTGTGTGTGTGTGTGTGTGTGTTTGTGTGTGTGTGTGTGTGTGTGTGTGTGTGTGTGTGTGTGTGTGTGTGTGTGTGGGACATACGAGGTTTTTATAGTCAGACTCAGGAGATCCCAGGTCTTTAGATTCCTTCACACAGCAGCAGTTAAACTGATGTTAAACTAACGTTGAACTAACCCAAACCTTGACACCAGCCTGTGGTGCACATCGACAATCTAACCAATCAGATCAGGGAACATCGTCGTCACCTGCTGCCTTGTACTACGTTTCCCAGAGTTCCCTGCTGTTAGTCAAAAAGCACAATTTAAAGCTTTTGATCACATGTATTGATTATTGATCTACTGAGCTCAGACGACTAGTTTGTATTTTTGCGTTTTCTACTGAAACCAGCAGCTCTGAATCTGACGATCTCTGAACGCAATAACTGAACCAGAACCAGAACCAGGATCAGGGAGCGTTCATATCAGTGTGACTCCAGTTCCTGACCAGTCCTCCCAGTCTTCCTCACATCCAGGTCGAGTCCGGGTCGACTCACCAGGTTCTCAGGTCTGATTTGAACTGCTCGGCTCGGTGACGTCTGCTGGATCATTCTTCACATGTCCACTCACCTCATAGGAACCAGGACAGAACCTCGGACCAAATGGTTCCACAGCAGGAGCTCTGTTCAGCCATGAGGTGGAATGTTTCCAGGACCAGCCTGCTTGTGGTTCCTCTTGGTCTTTCTGTTCCACCGTAGATCCAAAGGCTTCAACATTAACTATAAGCAGAACAAACTGTAGTTACACAGAAAAATAACGTTCTAGTAACTGGAACCAGAAATGGTTCTTAGAAGCGATGCTACTGAAAACACATTTTTAGTTCTTCAAAAAACCTTTTAGCAAGAGGTTCTTTGAAAACACAGTTTTAGTTCTTCAAAGAACCTTTTAGCAGGAGGTTCTCTGAAGAACTTCCAAAGGCACACACAAAGAACAACAAAAACATGATTAATTTAAGCACCTTGAAGTTAGCTTCAAAGAACCTTTCCAAAAATAGGTTGTTTAAGGAACCATTTTCCAGACAGTTCTTTGCGGACCCACCTGGTTTTAATTTTTTATTGGAGTCACCAAAGAACTCCAGTAAACACTAAGAACCTTTTAGAACACTACATCAGAAGGTGAAGAACATGTGGTTCTGAGGTCACTTCCTGTCAGATGATCAGACTCGTTTCTGATTGGTTCAGACAGACGTCATCACAGCCAGTTAGTTGAAACAGTTTTAAATTAGTTATTTGAAATGAGGACTTTGTTGTTTTGTGGTGAATTTAAACCTGTCCAGATGTTCCTGCAGCTGTAGAACTCTCTTTTTCCTCCGTTCTCCAGCTGCATATCTGTTGGTATTCTTTATAAATGATCAGGTCTTAGCATGTTGGACAGAACACGGAGTCACACTGAAACATACAACCTGCTGAACAACGACGAGCTGATGAAAACAATCTGTGGGCGGAGCTAAAGCGTGTGTGTGTGTTAGCTAGTTACTAACTTATTGTGTGTACATACTGTAAGTCCTATTTATACTATTTATCCCAGCTGTGCCTTCACTCTTGCAGCTTGGTGGCACTGTCTGCTCTGACAGCAGCTTATTGATCAAATGTCCTAGTGCATCATGGGAGATAAAATTATTTTAGAACCAGAAACATCAACACACTGGAACCCTGAGAGCTAACCTGTGTTCTAGTTTTCCTGTTTTGGTTTTCAGAGTGCTGAACTGTCCGACAGGCTGAGTCCAAACAGTCC
The DNA here is from genome assembly GCF_022539595.1 of Amphiprion ocellaris. Taxonomy (NCBI): domain Eukaryota; kingdom Metazoa; phylum Chordata; class Actinopteri; family Pomacentridae; genus Amphiprion; species Amphiprion ocellaris. The sequence goes on from NC_072773.1 coordinate 432,899, forward strand.
TCACCAGAGAAAACCAGCAATAAAACCAGTTAGAACCGGTCGGACCGAGTTTGATGATCCAGATTTACACATATCAGCCTCTGTGAAGCAGCGCCGGCCAACAGGGTCACAGTCCCAGTGGTTTGACGAGTCGACGTCTGTCAGGACGTTTGGATTCAGCCTGACGTTATATGCTGTATCTCCACGGCAACCATGTCGTTGTAGCTGTTACATTGTCCTGCTCTCTGTGGACCACAGTGTTCATCTCTGACTAATACGACACTTCTTGGGCCGTTCTCGACCTTCCTGAACTGTTCCAGACTTTCCTGGACCGTCCCTGGCCCTCCTTGACCATTGTGGACCTTCCTGATTTGTCCTGGCCTGTTCTAGAGCTCCCTGGACTGGTCTAGACTTGTCTTGACTATCCTGGACCTTGCTGGACCATCCTAGAGCCTCCTTGACTGTCCTGGACTGTCCTTGTTGGTCCTGGACCATCCTTATTGGGTCTGGACTGTTATGGACGTTCCTTGACTCTACTAGACCTTCCTGGACTGTTCTGGACTGGTCTAGACCTATCCTGTCTGTCCTGGACCTTCCTGGACCCTAATCAAGTGTTGTAGGCCTTCTTGGACTGTTGTGGACAGTTCTAGACCTGCTTTGACCTTCCTGGAGTCTCCTCGACTGTTCTAGACCTTTCTGGACTGTTCTGGATAGTTGTAGACCTATTTTGACCGTCCTGGACCCTCCTAGACCCTCTTGGACTGTTCTGAACCCTGTTGGACCCCCTTGGACTTGTGCTGTATGTAAATGGACGGTGGCTGGACTGGACCCAGCAGGCAATAAGCAGTCAGAGGGTGGTCTCTGCTGCAGATCAGAACCAGAACCCTGATCAAGTCCTCCTGCTGGACTCTTTTTCTTCTCTCCTGATATTCGGACTGTGTTTTGCCTTGCGTGTTTTTTGAGCCTGTGTTCGACCCATAGACGTAGTTCTTTCAGAATAAATTCTGCATGAGTGTGATGATGATGATGATGATGGTGCTTCTTCTTCTACATAATTTTCTTTGTTTATTTTTAAAGATGAGGGGCGGGGTTTAACCGCTGCCGTGTCACTGATGATGCGGATGTCACCTGACCTGTGTACAGTTGGATCCTGAGCTCTGATTGGTCAAGCTCTGTTTGTTACTGCATCATTTTTTCTACAAGGGAATAAAAGTTCAAAAACATAATGAGGATGAGCTGAGAGAAGCTTTTCTACTGACTGTGTACAGTTTGCTAACAGTGTGTAAATGTGCCTGTAAATACTGTCTGATGATGATGATGAAGATGAGTCGGTCTGCAATGGAAATGTGCTTTTATTGTGAAAAGGCAGGAGGCCAAACACAGTTTGTATGATGTAAAAAATAAAGTTTTAATTTTAACACGTCTCTGCTGTGTCGAGTCATCATGATGCTGCTCTGATGTCACTGATGATGCGTTCAGGGACTGTGATGAATGTAAGAACTTCCTGTGTCCACCAGGGGGCGGAGCAGAGCCAGGAGGGGAGGAGGAACAACACTAGCGATATAAGTTCAATTAGCATTCACTAACGTAGAACTGGAGCTTAAGTGGATGAAAATTTATATGAAATAGTAAATTAAATTTAAATTGATAAAGTTAGTTAAGTGGAGAGGCTAATAATAATAACAATAATAAAGATTTGTTACAATTAGAATTTCATTACAAAATCAGTTAAAATAATTTACATTAAAATTTCGTAGAGAAAAGGTTAAAGTTAAAGACAGCAGAATTTTATTATCCACATGAAGGAACCCAGATGAAGAACGGAACCAGAGACACATGCAGCTGGTTCAATAACATTTACAGCAAATTCTAAAACTAATTCTGTTTATTTCTAGGATTTTTAGTATAATTATTGATCCTCCATTAGTAATGTTTGAATAAATTAGATTTTATTTTATTTTTTGATTACGATTCTTTTTAAAGTTTCATTAAAATAATCTAAATAATGTAAATAATGTAATTTTGAAATTTATGTTAATCATTTGTTTCATAATTTATTTTGAATTCATTTTCAGTATTGTAATCCTTTATTCTCTGCCCCAGTTTAGTTCCTCAGCCAGACTGGTCAGAGTGAATTTAATTAAATTTTTCTCTATTTTGTTTAAAATGTACATGTTCATCATACTTAAGTTTTTAATTAATTTAGAATTAAAACTCTATCATTAGCTCCCCAGCCTCAGTCAGTTTGAATTTCATTTCTTTTCAGTTCAAATGTATTTTGTAAATCACTATGATCCATCCACCTGGACAGGTAACAGTCTATCACAGGACTACACATAGAGACAATCACACTCACATTCACACCTACAGACAATTTAGAATCACCAGTTAACCTCAGCATGTTTCTGGACTGTGGGAGGAAGCTGGAGAACCTGGAGAAAACCCACACATGTACAGGAGAACATGGAGACTCCATGCAGGAAGATTCCAGGAAGGCCGGGACATGAACCGGGAATCTTCAAGTTGCAAGGTGACGGTGCTAACCACTGATCCGCTGTGCAGGCCTAAATCGCTATCATAATGTATTATTATTATTATTATTATTATTATTATTATTATTATTATTATTATTATTATTATTATTATTATTATTATTATTATTATTATTATTATTATTATTATTATTATTATTATTAGCATTGTTATTCATCTGTTCCCAGTTTAGCTCGTCTCAGTGTGGCCGGTCACTACGCATGCGCACAAGCCGGTGTCCAGTGTCAGCAGCTGTTGAGTCCATGAACGGACCGAGACACTCAATGACCGCGTGCACCCGCTATAGCCGGTGCTGACCTGGTACACAACCGGACTGACTTTATACTGACACGGCACAGAGCCGGGCCGGACCCTGAAGGTAGAGCCGCTGGAGTTAGCAGCTAACAGCTAACTGACAGCAGCCCGTCAGCTGTTAACGGAGCTAACGGGCTAACGCAGCTAACGGTACTGACGGTGCTAACGGAGCTAACGGTGCCACGCGCTGACCCGAGTCACTGTCTGGATCCTCGGAACCTCCTCCAGCCGGACTGTCTCCGGCGTTCAGCGGTTGGTTCTGGTGAAGCTCCGGCGGATACAGAAGGCTACATAACCGGTAGAGCTCTGCTAACCGGGCCGGGAGAGACGCTTCAACCCGGTTCGGTAGGAGGACCGGGAGCCGACATGTTGATAGGTGAGCCAGCCATGTTCCGGTTCGGTGACCCGGTGCCGTGAAGCCACAGCTGGACTTGCTAAGAAGGCTAGCAGTAGCTAACGGTACCAGGCTGTGACACACACGGAGGTTCAGCTAAACATCTCTGCCAGACTCCATTTAAAAGATCTCATATTTAATCAGTTCCGCCTCCTCAGCAGTCCGGTTCTACGAGCAGGAACCGAACCGCAGTTTCCTTGTGAAAACTAAACTCTGCTGATTAAATCGGCGCATGACTGAACTTCCATCTGACTTCTGATCAACTTAAATCTGAACTTTACTTCTGAATTACTGCATCCTCCCTGCGCCAGAACTGCATGAGGAAAATTCGGTTTAATAGTCAGAACCTCAGAGCCTCGTGTGTGTGTTCTGGCCGAACTGGAGGGCGGAGACCGGTACCTGTCAACAGGTGTCAGTCTGAGATTTAACAGGGTGGAGTGGAGGAGGATGAAAAGGAGGAGTTATGAATGTTTTATTAATGACAGCTGGTTTGGTTCTGTAGTAGAATAAATGACTGATGTTCCTTCGGTCAGCTGTTCCACCATCATTAGTTAGATAGACTATATAATATATATATTGTTATGTATATTAATAATAGAACAGCTAAATAACATGTTTACATCATTAGTTAGATGTTATATATTAACCCTCAGGTCTGGATAGCAGCTTCCTCATAAACTTGCACCTTTTTTAAATGGAATTTGGTGAATGATTGAACCTGGTTAACACAGATGATGTTCCTCAGCAGCAGTCGGTTCTGGACATGGAAACTCTGCTGCCTCCGGAAAGAAACACCGGCGGAGAGGCAAGAAGCACCGGAGGGTCCGAGCAGACGAGAACCGGTAAGAACCCAGCAGATACCAACACACACCGACACAATAACACACAGTAACACACTCAGACCCTCAGGCTATATTTAGTGTGTGCGTGTGTGTGTGCGTGTGTGTGCGCGTGTGTGTGCGCGCGTGTGTGTGCGCGCGTGTGTGTGTGTGTGTGTGTGTCTTTCCCAGTGAGTCACTCTCTCACTCTGTCTGTTTCTGTCACTGTATTCATGTAGAACATGAATTAAACTATGAATCAGGATTTCATTAGAATACTTCTGTCTTTTAAGAAATTGGCGGCATCAAACCACCTTCAGAGCCCAGATAATCTTTTAGTTTCTTATTCAGACCAGTTAATTTCATTTCTTAATTTATTGGGACGGACAGCACATATTATGAACGTACAATCTCATTAGTTTACACCAGGTTGGAGTAAATAAACCGGATTTAGCTCAAGGCTAATTGCCATCTATTGTCCTACACATATAAGAAAAACATACAGAGTTACACAACAACTGGACAGTTGTTGGTAGGTATCCTCTAGAACTTTCTACAAGGGATGTTCTCCTCTTTTGGACTTCAAGAACCTGGAAGTCTTCAGTTCTGAATGTTCTAAGTGCGACTGAACTTAAAGAACCAAGGAAGGAACCAAGAAAGGAGAATGTCTCCTGGAGAAAGTTCTAGAGTAGACCTAATGACAACTGGAGAAAGTTCTAGAGTAGACCTACTGACAACTGGAGAAAGTTCTAGAGTAGACCTACTGACAACTGGAGAAAGTTCTAGATTAGACCTACCGACGACTGGAGAAAGTTCTAGAGTAGACCTACCAACAACTGGAGAAAGTTCTAGAGTAGACCTGACAACTGGAGAAAGTTCTAGAGTAGACCTGACAACTGGAGGAAGTTCTAGAGTAGACCTACCGACAACTGAATAAAGTTCTAGAGTAGATCTACTGACAACTGGACAGTTGTCGGTAGGTCTACTCTACAATTTTCTCCAGGGGACGTTCTCTTCTATGGACTTCAAGGACCTGGAACTCCGGAAATATTTACAGTATGAAGGTAGAACCAGTCTCATATTCACACATTACAACCAATCAGTTTGTTCTTCACTCCTTTACTAAGTGGAACTAAAGCAGAGAACCGTTGGACCTTCTGAAGCCCAGAACCTGCTGCTGGCTTTAAAACAGGAAAAACGATCAGGATGTGAACAGATCATCCTGGTGTTCCATTCGAACCACTTCAGTGTCTTATTTAAATCCACTTGAACCGACCATTTAGCTGGTTCTGTGTGGGTTCTGCTCTGACCAATGTTGACACTCACTTCAGGTGAACTGCAGGCAGTGTTTTGTAATCTTTGTACAATAAGAAATCAGAAAAATTCGACTTTTATTCTTCTCTGGTTTCCATCATTCTAACTGAGTCCCCCTGACAGAAGATATCTCCGTGTTCTCTCTCAGGGTTCCTCGGGGTTCCTCAGGGTTCCTCAGGGTTTCTCTGGTTTCCTCTGGGTTCCTCTGCAGCAACAGACCGACAGAAGAAGCAGTTTGCTGAATCAGATTGTGTTTACTGTAGGTGATCAGCTGATTTCTGATGGACTCAACGAGTCACACAGTTTCTGCTGACAGGAATAGACCCACTGAGACTCAGTCCAAGAATAGAAGCAGAGCCTGAACCATGATCCCACAACACACACACACACACACACACACACACACACACACACACACACACACTCACATTCACATTCACAGCTGCTCTCCATGACATCTCTGAGTCATAGACATTGTTGAGGTTTGCCTGAACACCAAAATAGATTGAAGTGTGTGTGTTGTCAGTGTGTGTGTTGTCAGTGTGTGTGTGTGTGTGATATGATCCATGTTGTGTGTTTCATGCAGCAGTGTGTGTGATCACAGTGACCTCAGTCCACAGAGTTGAGGATCTGTTTGGATCTCAGTTTGGTTTGTTTACATGTTATTCAGTGTGACCCTGACGTCCCACCTGGTGGTTTGAAAAACCTTTATTGTCAGTGGTGTTCCAGTGGTGTTCCAATGGTGTTCTAATGGAGTTCTAGTGGTATTCCAGTGGTATTCCAGTGGTATTACAGTGACATTCCAGTGGAGTTCTAGTGACATTCCAGTGGTGTTCCAGTGGTGCGCCAGTGGTGTTCCAGCGGTGTTCCAATGGTGTTCTAGTGGAGTTCTAGTGACATTCCAGTGGTATTACAGTGGTGTTCCAGTGGTGTTCCAGCGGTGTTCCAATGGTGTTCTAGTGGAGTTCTAGTGACATTCCAGTGGTATTACAGTGGTGTTCCAGTGGAGTTCTAGTGACATTCCAGTGGTGTTCCAGTGGTGCTCCAGTGCTGTTCCAGTTAGGGCTGCAACTAATGAAGAATCGATGAATCGTCTGAGCACGATACGTCATTGCATGCTCACTTCCGCTTTTGATGACGTATCGTGCTCAGACGATTCATCGTTAGTTGCAGCCCTAGTTCCAGTGGAGTTCTACTGGAGTTCTACTGGAGTTCTAGTGGTGTTCTAGTGGTGTTCCAGTGGTGTTCTAGTGGTATTCCAGTGGTGCTCCAGTGGTGTTCTATTGGTGTTCCAATGTGAGCAGGTGGAGTTAACAGAGACGCAGGTTGGATCCCATAAAGAACTGTATGAATGTTCAGGAAGATAAACTGTTCTAGCTCTGATAATGTGTCTCACACCTGATCCAGATCTGGTTCTGTTCTGGATCCATGGAACCCATTGCATTTACACCTGTTTGTAGTAGAACTGTTGAGGAATTTTGCTGATTTGAAGCTTCACGTTCTGTCTTTGTTATTGTTTCAGGCCTGATGACATCTGTGACCTCCAGAGTTTGAACGTTGATGACAGCCTGCCTCCACACAGTTACCCCCAACTGCCCCCAACACCTCCACAGAGTTACCCCCAGCTGCCCCCAACACCTCCACAGAGTTACCCCCAACTGCCCCCAACACCTCCACAGAGTTACCCCCAACTGCCCCAAACACCTCCACAGAGTTACCCCCAGCTGCCCCAAACACCTCCACAGAGTTACCCCCAACTGCCCCAAACACCTCAACAGAATTACCCCCAACTGCCCCAAACACCTCCACAGAGTTACCCCCAACTGCCCCAAACACCTCCACAGAGTTACCCCCAGCTGCCCCCAACACCTCCACAGAGTTACCCCCAACTGCCCCAAACACCTCCACAGAGTTACCCCCAGCTGCCCCAAACACCTCCACAGAGTTACCCCCAACTGCCCCAAACACCTCCACAGAGTTGCCCCCAGCTGCCCCAAACACCTCCACAGAGTTACCCCCAACTGCCCCAAACACCTCCACAGAATGACCCCCAACTGCCCCAAACACCTCCACAGAGTTACCCCCAGTTGCCCCAAACACCTCCACAGAATGACCCCCAACTGCCCCAAACACCTCCACAGAGTTACCCCCAGTTGCCCCAAACACCTCCACAGAGTTACCCCCAGCTGCCCTCAGCATCTCCACAGAGTTACCCCCAGACTGCCCATCTGCCCCAGAGCACTCTCGAAACCAGCCCCTCACCAGGAACCCCACCAACACGTCCAGATGACCCCAGTGAAACCACCCCATCACCCATCGAACCTACCCTGTTGCCCCCTCAGGTTGCCCCCAGAACCCCGTCACACATCGAACCTACCCCGTTGCCCCCTCAGATTGCCCCAAGAACCCCGTCACCATTCCCCCATCACACACCACCCGCTGCAGATACAATAAACCCTCCTGTAGCTCCGCCTCCTCCTGACAACACCCTCCAAACCTCACTGTTCTTCAGCCAATCACCTCCTACCATAACACTAAGCCCCACCCACAGTTGCCGTCACTCACCACCAACTGTTAGCCAAATAATTACCCAGAATTCTTTCAGATCGCCTCATAGGACTCTTGTCAAATCACCTCCAGCCTCACCTCACAGCGTTACCCACAATGCCTCGGACTCGACATCAGTATTGTCCAAAGCTCCTCCCACCCCTCCGTTAAGCCCTGCCTACCCAGACCCCTTCCTGCTGACCTCAGTGACCTTTACTTCTTCCCACCTCTACTCCCCCCTCTGCACCTCTCCTGCCTCTTTCCTGCGATCCCTCGACCCTCTGGGCCCTCCCATTGGTCTGCCTCCTGTGATGTCATCAGCCACCCAACAATTGACCACGCCCCATACACCACTGAGCCCGCCCCCCGCTGAGTTCACCCCGCCTCCTGCTCAGCTGCTGGGCTCCGATGACGAGGAGCAGGAGGACCCGTCAGACTACTGCAAAGGTCGGTCCATCAGAGGAATGTTTGATGAGCTTATTGATCATCAGTACTTCTAGCCAATGATCAGTCCTGAGGGATGAATAGCTCTCAGCTCCTGGAGTAAACTGGACTGTTTTGATCTATAACAGTCACCAATCAAGATGATCAAGTTTATATGGGCCCGATCCAATCCGAGTTAATTTCTTAGTATCAGACGCATAGAGTCAGTGTGTTTTAAAACATATTTTAGATAATACACACTTTAAGTATCATAGATCAGCTGCAGTTCCTGGTTGTTGCAGACCAGAGGAGGCGTCACTCAGACTACAGTTCATGTTAAAGCAGAGAGCTTTGTGGGAGTTTAGCTAGCAACGGGCACATGACAAAGACTTCTGATGAGATTAATGACCTCCAACCTGAGCTGATGTGAGAATGCTCTTCCTACACCACCTTTTAGTCATAGGAGCTTCAGGAGAAACCAGACAGACTTCTCTGGAAGACGTTTCTTGAAACGTCTTCCAGAGAAGTCCATCTGGTTTCTACTGAAGCTCCCACGATCACCAGGACCTGGATGAGTTTAGCAGCAATGGGCACCATGACAAAGACTTTCATGGATTTAAAGTTAATGGGTTCCAGCCAAGCATTCTATATTTAACGGCAGAGTTTACAGGGACAATGTTCCTTCAACCAATAGGCTCATGTGATTAAGGAGCCTTTTCATATCCTTCGTCTGCTGTCTGATAAGTTCATATATTTGTGATCAGTTAATGAATTGATTAATGGTTAATCATTACCGTCCCTAATCGATTACGTTTGTTGTCTGTTGCAGGCGGTTACTACCCGGTGAAGATTGGCGACCTGTTCAACGGGAGGTACCACGTGGTCAGGAAGCTGGGCTGGGGACACTTCTCCACCGTGTGGCTCTGCTGGGACCTGCAGTACGACACGCATGACATTTACCACATGTAAATATAGGAAAAGACACGGCAGCATGACTCTGGTGTCACGTGATGTGAATGTGTTTGTGTTCAGGAAGAAGCGTTTCGTGGCGCTGAAGGTGGTGAAGAGCGCTCCTCATTACACCGAGACGGCGCTGGACGAGATTAAACTGCTGCGATGTGTGAGTGTTTTATTCTCCTCACCTGTACGACCACAACTCAGGTGAGCTCAGGTGAGCTCAGGTGACCTGTCTGTCTGTCTGTCCAGGTGAGAGACAGCGACCCCTCTGACCCCTACAGGGAAACCATCGTCCAACTTATTGACGACTTCAAAATCTCAGGAGTCAATGGAGTGCGTATCCTTCACCTGTCTGTCTACCTGCCTGTCTACCTGCCTGTCTACCTGTCTGTCCACCTGCCTGTGTACATGTCTGTCTACCTGTCTGTCCACCTGTGTCAGTAGTTTCCTCAGCATCTTCCAGATGTTTGCATGGTTCTGGAGGTTTTGGGTCATCAGCTGTTAAAGTGGATCATCAAGTCAAACTATATGGGGCTTCCTCTGGTGTGTGTGAAGACCATCATCAGACAGGTAATGCACTGTAAAAACTATAAATGCACTGTACACACTGTAAACACTGTAAGTGCATTGTAAACACTGTAAAGGCACTGTAAGTGCACTGTACACACTGTAAACACTGTAAGCGCACTGTACACACTGTAAACACTGTAAGCACACTGTACACACTAAATGCACTGTAAGCGCACTGTACACACTGCAAACACTGTAGACACTGTAAACACTGTAAATGCACTGTAAACACTGTAAACACTATAAACACTCTGTAAGCACTGTAAATGCACTATAAACACTAAACACTGTAAACATAGTGTAAACGCACTGACTCGCTGACCTGCAGGGACTCGATGATTCTGACTTGGTGACTCGGACTCGGCCGTGTTCTTGCAGGTGCTGCAGGGACTAGACTACCTCCACACCAAATGTAAGATCATCCACACCGACATCAAACCAGAGAACATCCTGTTGGACGCTGATGAGGTTTACATCAGAAGATTGGCAGCTGAAGCCACCAACTGGCAGAGAGCCGGAGCCCCGCCCCCTTCTGGGTCATCAGGTGAGGAGCCGCCGTGTGACTGGTCAGAAAATGCTGTTTGTCTGTTTACCAGTTTCACATTTTTGAAGTTTCAAATGAATGTAGTGATGAAGATTGTTCAGAAGTCTTTTCCTGTCAGAAATACCTATAACATGACTGAAAGTAATTTGATTCAAATAGTAAAAGATTCTTAACTTTATCATCTTACAGTAATCAGATTACTTCTAAGTAGAACAGTAGAGTATTGCTCTGATGTCAAATTTAAAAAACTACCTGTTTAGCTTTATTGTGATAACAGGACCAATCATTCACTGTGGTAGTCCTGGTCAGGTTCTCACCAAACATCTAGACTCCATCTAAGCTGTTCTAAAACCCCTGATTAGTGGTGCTATGACTCCTTCTATACCTCCTGATTAGTGGTACTGTGACTCCTTCTATACCTCCTGATTAGTGGTACTATGACTCCTTCTATACCTCCTGATTAGTGGAACTATGCCTCCTTCTAGACCTCCTGATTAGTGGTACTATGACTCCTTCTATACCTCCTGATTAGTGGTGCTATGACTCCTTCTAGACCTCCTGATTAGTGGTACTATGACTCCTTCTATACCTCCTGATTAGTGGAACTATGACTCCTTCTAGACCTCCTGATTAGTGGTACTATGACTCCTTCTATACCTCCTGATTAGTGGTACTATGACTCCTTCTAGACCTCCTGATTAGTGGTACTATGACTCCTTCTAGACCTCCTGATTACTGCTGACTCTGTGCTTCACTGGTTTTTAGTTGCTCACTGATCTTCCTGGATCTTTTCCATCTTTGTCGAGTCTCTCAGTCAGATGTTTCTCTTCCTCTGTTCAGTTCTTTTCCATCTGGAGCCATGATGCAGACATAGATAGACCCAGTCCATAGGTCCAGGACTGAGAACGTTCTGCTGTTCTCAGCTCATTTAGAACCACGTTCATCAGTTGGACTGACTGGAATCACAGCTGGACTCCCTTTGGAGCCTGAACTTTAAATATGGACTTTATAAAAGATTAGTTTCTAATTATTGATCAGAGGAAATACTCTGTTAGAAGTAATCTGATTACTGTGAGGGATACATTTTAGATTCATGTCCACAAACTAACATCAGTAGATCTGAGACAGAACCAGAAGCTTCAGGTGAAACCAGTTATTGTATGTTACTGTAACTGGGAGCTGTGGTTTCCACTCTGAGGACAGACAGCTGCATGTCTGTCTGTCTGTCTGTCTGTCTGTCTGTCTGCTCCCTCAGCTGTCTCTCTCTCTCTTTATAAACTGGTCTAACTGCTCTCTTTCTCCTGTCTGTCTGTCTGTCGTCTGTCTTTCCTCACTGTGTTTTCCTGTTTCCCACCTGTCTCTCTGTCTCTCCTGTCTCTCTCTCTCTCCTGTCTCTCTCTCTAGTTAGCACGGCTCCCAGGGATCTCCAGGTAAGTGTCCAGGTATGCTGCCTGCTGTGTCCTGATTGGTTGCTGCCCTCCAGGTGTGGTTCTGCAGTTGTCATAGTGAGGGCCGTGAAACGCTGCGAGCTGATTGGATACTTGAGCTGTACTTCCCAGAGGGGTTGACCAATCGGCTTTCTGATTGTTAGATATTGATTATTAGTGATGAAGGAGCTCAGTAACTGGTGTTTGGAACTCGTATATATTAGCAGTAAAAATTAAAATCTAAGTAACACAACCTGCAACATAAAACCTTCTGTTCTCTGTTTTAACATTAGTGAGTGTAACCAATCAGATGGTGCTGTGGGCGGAGCCGAAGCAGCACATTATTGATTACTAATAAACAGATATCACAACCAATAATTAGTGTGTGTGGTGTCAGTAACACAGAGTGTGTTTGTGAGCACATGAACAACTTTTATTATTATTATTATTATTATTATCATCTTTGAGTCTCAAATGAGTGTTGTCTCTGCTTCTGTGTGTGTGCGTGTGCGTGTGCACGTGTGTGTGTGCGCGCGTGTGTGTGTAGGTTGGAAAATTGTCAAAAAACAAGAAGAAGAAGTTGAAGAGAAAAGCGAAACGTCAACAGAAACTGTTGGAGGAGAGACTGATGGATATACAGGTGCAGTAATGCTACAATATTACTACAGTATTACTATGGGAATACTACAATATTACTATAGGAATACTACAGTAGTACTACAATATTACTACATTAATACAACAGTATTAATACAGTATTACTATGGGAATACTACAATATTACTATAGGAAGACCACAGTAGTACTACAATATTACTACATTAATACAACAGTATTACTACAGTATTACTATGGGAATACTACAATATTACTATAGGAATACTACAGTAGTACTACAATATTACTACATTAATACAACAGTATTACTACAGTATTACTATGGGAATACTACAATATTACTACAGGAATACTACAGTGCTACTGTAGTAATACTGCAGTATTACTACAGTAATACTACAAGAATACTATAGGAATACTACAATATTACTGCAGTAATACTACATGAATACTAGAGTATTGCTACAATATTACTATGGGAATAGTACAATATTACTACAGGAATACTACAGTATTACTACATTAATGCTACAGGAATACTACAGTATTACTGCAGGAATACTACAGTAATCCTATAGGAATGCTATAATATTACTACAGGAATACTACCGTATTACTACATTAATACTACAGTAATACTATATGAATACTACAATATTACTACATTAATACTACAAGAATCTTACAGGAATACTACAAGAATCCTTCAATAATACTACAATATTGCTACAGGAATACTACAGTATCACTCCTGGAGTTCTACAGGAATACTGCAGAAATCCCACAGCAATACTACAATATTACTACAGGAATACTACAATATTACTACAGGAATATTACTGAAATACTGCAGGAATACAAATGTAATACTGCAGTCCAGATACTGATAACAGTAATATGCAGGAATGCTGAAAAGTACTATTGTCAGTACTGCAGTAATGAAACAGTGTTTGTGTTTCCCTTCAGAGGATGGAGGAGGAGGACGAACTGCAGCAACCTGAAGATACAGACAATACCTGTAAGTACACACAGAGTACACACTGAGTACACACCGAGTACGTATTGTGTTAATGTGACTGTTGTTTATTAAATCATCTGAAAGTTGACGTTAAATTAATTCTCAACAAATACTGCAGTACAGAACAGAGTACTGTGTATTACCACTGAAATATCTAATGTCAGCGGTATCCCTTCACAGTAATCAGATTACTTCTACCAGCAGAGTACTTCACTTTAGACTGTGATGGTGTGAACCAGGACGACCACAGTGGAGATGATAAATACTAGTCATACTACTACATGAATACTTTGTAACTCTGCAGTATAAATACTATGTAACTGCAGTATTTATACTGTAGAATTGCAGTATAAATACTATGCAGGTGCAGTATAATTACGGAGGTGTTTCTATGTTCTCATCTCTCTAGTTGTCAATGGCAACACTTCCTGCTCCACAGCCAATAGCAAAGCCAGCCCTGAGTCCAGCAGCTCCTGGTTGGAGGACAAGTGTAATGGCCACGCCCCCGGACGGTTCTCCAGCCCCGCCTCCGGCCTATCAGGGTTCTCCAGCTCTGTGATGTCAGCGACGTCTGAGTCTGCACTTTCTGCTCAGTCTGGATGCTCGAGTGGACGAGACGGTCAGAACACACACACAGTAACACACAGTAGCACACACACAGTAACACACACCACATATACACACACACAAACAGACACACACACCATGTGACCACCAGGTGTGTCAGCGACCAATCAGAGCTGTCGTTGTATCTGCAGTGTTCAGCGCCTCAGACTTCGTCCTCAGTCCTCTGGATCCTCAGAACGCCGAACGGCTGCGAGTGAAGATCGCTGATCTGGGAAACGCCTGCTGGGTGGTGAGTGCTCTGTTCACCTTCACATCCAACCAATCAGACGCCTCCTCTGTGCTCTGTTTACCAATCAGACGCCTCCTGACTCTGTCTCTGCAGCACAAACACTTCACAGAGGACATCCAGACCCGACAGTACCGGGCGCTGGAAGTTCTGATCGGAGCAGAATACGGACCGCCGGCCGACATCTGGAGCACCGCCTGCATGGTAGAACACCTGTAGATGATGTCATCAATGTGTACCTGGGGACATTCTGTCCAGAGCTGCTGGTTCAGTCACAGCTTCACTTCTTCTCTCAGATGTTTTTCAGTTTTCCATCCAAACAGCTCAGATTCAGGTCACCTGTCCAGCTACCTTAGAACCTCCACCAGGTGGGACTGAAACAGTCAGGTACAGATGAGGTCACAGATCAGCTGAGGATGTTCGTCTGTTAGAATCCTCCTTCCTCTGCAGGTTCTCAGCTGGTAGCAGGGATGAGAATTTTCCGCGGATCCGCGGAATTCTGAGTTTTTTGCCGCCGAAAGTATAGTTTTTGTGAATCGTGTAAATCCGTTGAGAAAATTGTAGGGGGGTAGGGGTAGGCAAGTGGCCGGCCGGCCGACGCGTCGCGAGCCGAGGCTTGTGATGGCCGCCCGCCATGATGACCATCCCGCCGCCGACATCTTTCGGCAACGCGCATTGCAAAATCAGATACAGCTGTGAGAACGGAAATCGGCATTGCTATCTGTAAACATCACTCGCTATTTATGTTAATGACAACATCCGCCTATTTTCGGCAGCAATTTGGCGCCAGTTTCATCTGATTGTTTCCTTCCACATGTTAAATTTCGCGGATATGCAAGCACACGTTATTGTTGAGTTTTGATCATTTCTGGTGCGTGGATACGTATAGATCTATGGTTGTTTTGGTTACCTAAAAAACCTCTTTTGCCAGCATGGCGAAAGTTTAGTATCGTAAGGAGGAGGATCGTGCCAGGGAAATAGACAAGTCTAACGGCATCAAGAACTGTTTTCAATGAAACACAGATGGACTTTTATTTTATTACATTTTTGACCACTGTGGATAAAGCAGCTCACAACATATTTGTGGTAAGGTACTTGATTCTTTGTGTATATTTCAGTTCTTTTAATTCTTAAATAAACTGTGCCATTCCTTTGAACAACAAAATATTGGGGTATTAATATGTTGTATTAGAATTAAAATGAACACGGTATAAATATGTTGCATTTAAATGAACAGATTCCTTGAAAGGCATGAAACTCAAAAATTGAATGTACCATAAATGATAATGATCAAGTATCCCCTTGGTAGCCCACCAAATTGGGATATTGTTTTTTTAAAAAATAGGTGAAATTCATTGAAGAAATTAATGGATTTTGGGTGTTGATTGCCTTATATATTCACTGTTAAAAGTCACGAGAGAATGCCATTTCTAAGTGAATTTTCTAAAAATTTTCCGTGCCCGGGGGGGGGGGGGGGGGGGCATTTTCAGAGTTTTTTTCCATTTGTCATTCTCATCCCTGTGGTAGAGAAACGCCACTTGTAGTCATCTGTAGTCACCTGTTCTCACCTGTAGTCTCCTAAGCTAAGCTAAGCTAAGCTAAGCTAAGCTAAGCTAAGCTAAGCTAAGCTAAGCTAAGCTAAGCTAAGCTAAGCTGAGAGTGAAACAGCAGCTCTGGAACACAGAAGTTACTCCATAACTTACAGTGATAAACTACAGATCTACTCAGTGATACTACAGTATGTCGTTTACAGTTCAGGTGGGAGGTGTCCTTAGGTGTCCTCAGGTGTGTTCAGGTGTAACTGATGATGTCACTGTTTCAGGCCTTTGAGCTGGCGACAGGAGATTATCTGTTTGAACCTCATTCAGGAGAAGACTACACCAGAGACGAAGGTACTACTGCAGTAATACTACGCTGAGTATCGGAGTACTGTGCAGGACTTCAGTGTGTACTTTCTCTGTGTTCAGATCACATCGCTCACATCATCGAGCTGCTCGGACCCATTCCTCTGCCTTTCGCTCTGTCTGGAAGGTACTCCAGAGAGTACTTCAACAGGAGAGGTGAGACAGGTGTACCTATCTGTCTGTCTCTCTCTGTCTGTCTGTCTGCCTGCCTGCCTGCCTGTCTGTCTGCCTGTCTGTCTGTCTGCCTGCCTGCCTGCCTGCCTGTCTGTCTGTCTGTCTGCCTGCCTGTTGATTGGCTGTTTGAATGAAATGCATCCTGGGAGTTGTATTCCTTCTTCCAGTTCTGTACCTTCAGACTTCCTAACAGAGTGTGATGATGATGGGTTAGTGTACTTTCTGTCTCACCTGTCTCTGTCTCACCTGTCCAGGTGAGCTGCGTCACATCTCCAGCCTGAAGCCGTGGGGTTTGTTCGAGGTTCTGTTGGAGAAGTACGAGTGGCCTCTGGACCAGGCGGCTCAGTTCAGTGACTTCCTGCTGACCATGTTGGACCTGCAGCCTGAACGCAGGGCGACAGCAGCGCAGTGTCTGCAGCATGCATGGCTGCACTCTTAGACACTTCCTGTCTGACCCATGGAGGAGGGAAACTATCACCTCCACTGATACGTTCAACACCAGACTGGATGGGTGGTCCATCAGCTGATCACCTGAACCCTGAATCCAAACTGATCTGATGTCAGCTTTGTAGCTCCACAGGTAGCATGTTAGCAACAGGTTGCCTAGGACTAACGGGTAGGTAGAAGCACACCTGGACACACACACACCTGGACAGAGACACCTGGACACACACACCTGGACAGAGACACCTGGACACACACCCAGACAGAGACATTTGGACACACACACCTGGACGGAGACACCTGGACACACACCTGGACAGAGACACCCGGACACACACACCTGGACAGAGACACCTGGACACACACACCCGGACGGAGACACCTGGACAGACACCTGGACGGAGACACCTGGACACACACCTGGACAGAGACACCTGGACACACACCTGGACACACACACCTGGACAGAGACACCTGGACAGACACCTGGACAGAGACACCTGGACACACACACCCGGACGGAGACACCTGGACAGACACCTGGACACAGACACCTGGACGGAGACACCTGGACACACACACCTGGACAGAGACACCTGGACACACACACACCTGGACAGAGACACCTGGACACAGACACCTGGACGGAGACACCTGGACGGAGACACCTGGACGGAGACACCTGGACACACACCTGGACAGAGACACCTGGACACACACACTTGGACAGACACACCTGGACACACACACCTGGACGGAGACACTTGGACACACACCTGGACACACCTGGACGGAGACACCTGGACACACACACCTGGACACAGACACCTGGACGGAGACACCTGGACACACACACCTGGACACAGACACCTGGACGGAGACACCTGGACACACACACTTGGACAGACACACCTGGACGGAGACACCTGGACACACACTTGGACAGACACACCTGGACACAGACACCTGGACACACACACTTGGCAGCTCCATGTTCTGTTTTTCGATCTGCTGTTTTCACATCTGATGTTCAGATTATTGAGTCTAAAGTCAGAGTTTATACCTGCTGCATCTCCATGGTAACCAATGCTGCACAGGTAGATCTCCATGGTAACCGATGCTGCACAGATAGATCTCCATTGTAACTGAACATAAACAAAGCCCTGATAGGTTAACCCTGCTAGACAGTGCGGGTTCCTCGGGTGTTCCTCAGGTCCAGTAAGATCCCTGATGTTTCTGATCAGACTCATTGATCTGATGTGTGATTGGCCCAGGAGCCTGTAGCATTTTTATATGTTGTATGTTCAACCTGAACACACTCTGAACCAGTTACATGTCAAACCTTCTGTAATACCTTCAGTTAAAAGCTTCTGTTGAAAATGATTTAGAGTTTAAAAAAACATGTTTGGATTCTGTCTCAATGTCGTTCGCAACACGCTACATGCTACAGCTGGAGTTTAGTTTCCCTCCTGCAGAATCACATTTTTTGTTCTTATTTTTCAATGGTCTTCTGTTAGTTTTTATTTTCTGCCTGTCTGTCGCCTCCTGCTGCTCCTGAGAGACGATTAATGATTGATTATTGATCGGAGACTCCTGAACCTCCGCGATGAACATGAGTTTTATTAGAAAAAGCACACTATAGCTTCCTGTCACTGCATTACTGACGACAGTATTATTGATGGAGTTATTATTGATGATGGCATTATTGGAGGTATTACTGATGAAGAGCTTACTGACTTTATTGACGACAGTATTTATATGTGTAGCTGAACTTGAGTCGTCCTCGGCTTCCTGCTCTCACCTCTTTCTATGTTCATATAATAAACAGTGCCTTGAAACAGCCCTGACCCCGCCCCCTCCTCCCTGTCAGTGACATCACAGTGATGTAAAAGGTTTTTCTACATGCGTCTGTGTGGACTGTTGTTCTGTGAAAATAAAGACAACTGATCGCTGGTTTCTGAGCTGATGTCAGACTTGATTATTAATGTGATTTATTAGTTATTGATCCTTCATCTGAGCCGTCTTCTGTTCACTGGTTCACTGATTAGCTGATCAGAGAACTATCTGATCATTTGTCTCAGTTTTCTTCTGTTGGTGAGAAGTTTGACCTGACTATCAGACGAGTGGTGGAGCTGCTGATGCTCAGAGAGGAACCTGGAGACTGACAGGAACTAAACTCACTGCAGTCATCATCTGAGGAACTTTTTCATAAACAGCTGAAGTTCTGATTGCAGCTTCCTGACGTGGACATCTCCTGGTTAGTTTCCTCTGACAGTAAACTGATTCACATCTTTCAAGATAGATTGAACTTTATTATATTCCAGATAAAATACATCAAGGAAGAAAAGCTAAATAAAGTTGAATGTTAAAACATTTAAACGGTTAAAAGTCCAAACTGAGAACAGTTCAGACTCCAGGAACCTCTGAGGAACGATGGAGATCTGCTGGATGAAAGACTTCAGGAACCAGAGCTAGAAGTGGAACTACAGTTCAGCTGCAGATGTTCACAGAATGTTTCTTTATTAAACATCCTGGAGGCCTTGGCTCCGCCCCCTCAGCTGTAGCTGGCCTGTGGTTGGCTGCTGAGGTGTGTCAGCATCAGTTTATCATAAAGTGTCTCTGAAAACAGTAAACAGCCAATCAGGTGCCTCCCTGCTGCCGCTCTGATTGGCTGGAGTTGAAGATCTTGGCCAGCAGTGAGGCGTTTGATTGGCTCTTCTGCTGGATGAGGCGGGCCTTGTCCAGGTGCTTCTGGGTAACCAAGTCCTCCTCCTTCTTCTTCTTCTTCCTCCTCTTCTGGATCTCCTCCTCCGTTTGCCGCTGGGTGAAGTCCCACGTCTTCTCCTCCACCTGACGGGACAAAAGAAGTTAGACAGTTGTACCTGAGCAGGTGTCGAGTGGGCGTGGCCCGTAGAGCTCACCTGTTCCCCGTCCCTCTGCCGCTTCTTCTTCAGCTTGTCCAGGTGAGCGCTCTTCTCCACGTTGTTCAGGTAGAAGTTGGTTTCTTTCTTGGCCTGGGACACTTCGGTGCGGAGCCTCTGCTGCAGCACCGTCTGCTCGTAGGCCAGCTGCTCGCTCAGGTGAGTCCACTGGAACCTGTGCAGGTACTGAACACAGGTGTGCTGTTGGAGGCGGGTTCAGGTGAAGCAGCAGACAGCAGCAGAGCTCAGACCTACCTTGATGCACCACAGGTCTGAGGAGAAGCGCTGGCGTTTCTTGGTTCCCATGGGCGTGTTGTGGAGGGACGCCGCTACTCGCTTTGCTACTCGTTTGTCTCGGAACTCCACCCACCCTTCAGTGAAGTCACACCTGCTCAGCCCCGCCTTCTTCTTGCTCCTCCTCACCTGGCTGTCTGAGGGCCAACAAACCACCAGACACCTCCGAATACTGCAGTATTTACAGTATTAAAGTACACACCTGAGCAACATCACCTAAAGTACTCTAAATTGCATCATCTTAGACTAATCAGATTACTTTCCAGTTGAACAGTAGAGTATTCATGGTGCTTCTACAAATGTCATCAATGTAAAGTCTGATGTCATCACTGTCAGGACCAATCATTAACTGTGGTAGTTCTGGTCAGGTTCTCACCAAACATCTGGACTCCTGATCAGTGGTACTATGACTCCTCCTAGACCTCCTGATTAGAGGTGCTATGACTCCTTCTAGACCTCCTGATTAGAGGTGCTATGACCCCTTCTAGACCTCCCGATTAGTGGTACTATGACTCCTTCTAGACCTCCTGATTAGAGGTGCTATGACTCCTTCTAGACCTCCTGATTAGTGGAACTATGACTCCTTCTAGACCTCCTGATTAGAGGTGCTATGACTCCTTCTAGACCTCCTGATTAGTGGTACTATGACTCCTTCTAGACCTCCTGATTAGAGGTGCTATGACTCCTTCTAGACCTCCTGATTAGAGGTGCTATGACTCCTTCTAGACCTCCCGATTAGTGGTACTATGACTCCTTCTAGACCTCCTGATTAGTGGTACTATGACTCCTTCTAGACCTGATTAGTGGTACTATGACTCCTTCTAGACCTGATTAGTGGTATTATGACTCCTTCTAGACCTGATTAGTGGTATTATGACTCCTTCTAGACCTGATTAGTGGTACTATGACTCCTTCTAGACCTGATTAGTGGTATTATGACTCCTTCTAGACCTGATTAGTGGTATTATGACTCCTTCTAGACCTGATTAGTGGTACTATGACTCCTTCTAGACCTGATTAGTGGTATTATGACTCCTTCTAGACTGCCTGGAATCACAGCTGGACTCCCTTTGGAGCCTGAACTTTAAATATGGACTTTATAAAAGATTAGTTTCTGATTATTGATCAGAGGAAATACTCTGTTAGAAGTAATCTGATTACTATCAGACATTTCAGTGATATTACACAGGACAGTACTCACTGCTGTGTACTATCTGCAGTATCTGTGTGTACTATCTGCAGTATCTGTACTATCTGTGCGTACTTTTTGCAGTATTTGTACCTTCTGGCTGCAGGAATATCCGTCCGATCTCTCCATAAACTGACAGCAGGTTCCTCAGGTGTTTGGGGCGGAGCCTGGGAGGGATGTGACCCAGGTAGAGGACACCTGGAACACACTTCCTGTCTGCACTCTTCCTCTTCATCCCAGCAGCATCTTCATCACCGCCACCTGTCTGCTCCTCATCTTCATCACCGCCACCTGTCTGCTCCTCTTCCTCATCCTTACCTGTCCTGTCTCCTTCCAAGTGTGCCTCCTTCATCTCCTCTCTCCTCTCCATCTGTTCAGGATATTTCTGGGGAATCAGGACTCTGAGCTCAGCTAGAAGCTCCTCGCAGATCCGAGATCAGCTGTTTCCGGTTAAACGAGTTCCGGTAAATCACCGTAAATGACGTCACTCATCACCTGAAGAAAAGATCCGGTAAATTTTAGCTCAAATCTCACCTTTTTAGAAACAAACTCAGCCGCAACTCCTCACGTGGACGAAACCGTCGCGTGTGAATGACGTCACGCAGCTTCCGGTGATGCCTTCAGAATAAAACATTTGGACAGGAAACATTTTATTTCCTGAGTTCAGATCTAGAATGAAAATCTGATCAGTCAGGACAGAAATAAAACTCAGAATTTACTGCAGATTATTAGAAGAGAGAAAATAGAAGTTTAAAAGCAGCAATTAATAGAAAAGATATAAAAGCAACACATTAGGATGAAAATAAAAACTGTGATAAAAATAAAAGTAGAAGAGGACAGGAGGAAGAGTCCTGGAAGTAATGAATGATTATTAAATCTTCCCTTCAGGAACTTTGGATTGTTAGTTTTCTGTTTTTTTTAAATCATCTTCATTTTGTAAGTTTATAATTCTGGAGTCAGAGTTTCATCTGAATGTTTGAGGTTGTTGTTGGTAAAGTTTGAATTTTGAAATGTTTTCTACAGATCTGAACCGAGTGGTGAATCATTAGAACCTGAGAACCAGCAGAACCTCAACGCCTCTGTTTCTGGATGCAGACATATGAAGACATCAACATGTGTTCATGTTTTAAACGACAGAAGAGGGTTAGGGCTAACCCACAGAATCAGTAAAAGAAATAAAATCATAATAATGATTTTTAAAAATCGTTCCTATGAGACAATAAGAGGATCTTTGTGATTGAGTAGCTGTGAAGTGAAATAAAGTGAGAATAATGAAAGATATACGCAAGAATTCATCCTAAAAGGCAGTTTGATGAGTTTTACTGTGTTAAATTAGAATTTATTAATGATTCTAATTTATAATAAACACCTGAAGACAAACAAAAAGAAAGACTCAGTTTTAAAGATAAAATAAAATCATCTTTAATTGATCCACAGCGGAACAGAATAATGTGAGCTCTTACTTTGAAAGTCCAGCCCCTTCCCCGGTGAGGTGCATGCTGGGAGACCTGTCATGTCCCGAAGATGCACAGACCGGTGACCAGTCTGTGTCTGAGCTCCAGCGTGAAGCTCAAACTGGTCAGCGCTCGTTTCCAGTTCACCGCCGACCTGCTGCACCTCCAGCCGGCGGAGCTCAGCGCAGGTAGCCGACCTCAGACACCCGCAGCCCGGATACAGCTCCGAGCTAGCCCCGCTGCTCCCTCTGGTTCTACCAGCAGCTCAGACTCAACATCTGGTTTAACTTAGGAGCTGCAGACAGAAAACTGCTTTAAAGGTTTAATCTGAAGTCTGCTTAAAATTCACTTCCGGTTAAAGAAGTCGTTTTAAAATCTTTCAATCAAACTTTTATTCTCTTAGTGGAAATGCAAACATCTGGATGTAGGTCACATCTGGACTGAGTAGAAGAACATTTAATGATCAGAGTTCTACCTTCAGACTGTGAATATTTCCAGAGTTCCAGGTCCTTCAAGTCCCCTAGAGACAACTGGACAGTTGTCCATAGGTCTACTCTAGAACTTTCTCCAGTTGTCGGTAGGTCTACTATAGAACTTTCTCCAATGGACGTTCTCCTTTCCTGCCTCCAGTCTTTAGTTTAGTCTCACTTAGAACATTCCAGGTCCTTGAGGTCCACAGAGGTGGGTCCAGATTTATCACTTTTTAATGGACTTTTTTTTTTAGAACTTCATCAGTCCAGCAGATAGAATCATGCCATTTAAGGAGGAGAAACATCTGAGTTCTGATAAAAACTGACTCCAGATCAGTTTTACATCCATCCAGGTGTCTCAGTCTAAACACTGAATCTGGTTTCTGATCAGAACCATTTCATTCTATAACTTTATTCAACTGTTGACTCAGAAACTGGATCATTTTCAAGCAGTTTAGGTCCATTTTCATTTCATTTACAACAAATTTCTTGTAATTTTAGGTCATTTTTGGGTCGTTTTGCACAAATTTTGAATCATTTTCTATCATTTTCTAAGTATTGTGGACTAATTTTGTGTCGGTCTGCAAATCTTCAGTCAGTTTGGATCATTTTTGAGTAATTTTGGGTAAATTCTGACTCATTTTGGACATTTTTCTCGTCATTTTCAACTAGTCTTATGTCAACTTGGATCTTTTCTCGTTAGTTTGGATCATTTTTGTGTCTTTGGGATCATTTTAGAGTCATTTAGGACAAATTTCATGTCATTCTGGACTCATTTTCTCTATGGATCATTTTTGAGTCATTTTGGACAGTTTTCATGTCATCCTGATTCTCACCTGGATGCATGTAAAGCTGACACCAGATCATCACAGAAACAGGAAATTACCTCATAAAGACATAAAACTGGCTCAGAATGATGTGAAATAATCAGAAAAAGATGCAGAATTATCAGAATTATTAGAGCAAAAATAAAAAAATGATTCTGGATGATTTTCTTTCATTTTGGATGATTTTTGTACGATTTTAATGAATGTTGAGTCTACGAGGACTAATTTTGACTGATTTTGACTAAATTTGGGTAATTATTGTCTAATTCTGGAGAAGTTTTTCAGTCATTTTGAACAGTTTTTGATGTATTCAACATTTTCCAAGTAATTTTGGACAGTTTAAATGACATTTTGAAAATACGGACTAATTTTAGACATATTTCAAGACCTGGACAGTTTTTTGTGTCATTTGGAACAAGTTTTTTAACTCATTTTCCAATAATTTGGATTCATTCTATTTAAAGCTGAAGAAAAATTTATCTGTGTTTCGTCGGAACAAGCAAAGTAAAAACTCATTTCTTTTTGGGCAGATTGTCGTCTGATTTTGAACAAATGCTGACTGACAAAATTTCAGTACTTCTGGACACATTTTGGTCATTTTATATAATTTAAAGAAGTTTTTAAGGAATTTTGGACTTTTTTTGTTATTTTTAACAGTTTTTAAGACATTTTGGATGATTTACATGTTATTTTGAACAATACTGAGTCATTTTGATGTCATTTAGAACAAATTTTGAAGTAGCTGAATAATTCTGTGTAAAGGCGGAGATGTGATGTTGCCTGTTTTTCTATTGGTCTGTTGGTCTGATGTCAGTCTAACATCACCTGGTCTGTGATGTCAGACTGACAACACCTGGTCTGTGATGTCAGACTGACAACACCTGGTCTGTGATGTCAGACTGACAACACCTGGTCTGTGATGTCAGACTGACAACACCTGGTCTGTGATGTCAGACTGACAACACCTGGTCTGTGATGTCAGACTGACAACACCTGGTCTGTGATGTCAGACTGACAACACCTGGTCTGTGATGTCAGACTAACAACACCTGGTCTGTGATGTCAGACTGACCCGGCTGCTGTCTGCTTGCAGAGGCCGGCTTGTCGCAGCAGGAGGCGCTGCAGGTGCTGCAGGCAGCGAGGACGGACGCAGCAGGGGGCGGAGTCACTGCACTGGAGCTGCTGCAGAAGGAGGCGGAGATAAAGAGCATTGTGACATTTTGCTCTCACCTGGATAAAGCGCTGAGAGGAGGAATACCTGTTGGGAAAACCACGGAGCTCTGTGGAGCACCTGGAGTAGGAAAAACACAGCTGTGGTACGACACACACACTACACTAACACACACACACACACACACACACACACACACCCACACACTACACTAACACACACACTACAGTAACACACACACACTACACTAGCACACACACACTACACTAACACACACACACACCCACACACTACACTAACACACACACTACAGTAACACACACACACACTACACTAGCACACACACACTACACTAACACACACACACACACACACACTACACTAACACACACACTACAGTAACACACACACACTACACTAACACACACACACACACACACACACACTACACTAACACACACACTATAGTAACACACACACTACACTAACACGCACACACTACAGTAACACATGCGCTACACTAACACACACACTACACTAACACACTACAGTAACACACACACACACACACAAGCGCGCTACAGTAACACATACACACTATGGTAACACAAACAAACACACTACACTAACACACAATACAGTAACACACACACACACACACACACCCACACACTACACTAACACACACACAAACACACACACACACACTACACTAACACACACACACACACCCACACACTACACTAACACACACACTACAGTAACACACACACACACTACACTAGCACACACACACTACACTAACACACACACACACACACACACACTACACTAACACACACACTACAGTAACACACACACACTACACTAACACACACACACACACACACTACACTAACACACACACTATAGTAACACACACACTACACTAACACACACACTACAGTAACACACACACACACTACACTAACACACACACTACACTAACACACACACTACACTAACACGCACACACTACAGTAACACATGCGCTACACTAACACACACACTACACTAACACACTACAGTAACACACACACACACACACAAGCGCGCTACAGTAACACATACACACTATGGTAACACAAACAAACACACTACACTAACACACAATACAGTAACACACACACACACTACAGTAACACACACACACACACTACAATAACACACACACTACACTAACACACACACTACAGTAACACACACACACTACACTAACACACACTACAGTAACACACACACACACTACAGTAACACACACACACGCACACACTACAGTAACACATGCGCTACACTAACACACACACTACACTAACACACACTACAGTAACACACACACACACACACTACAATAACACACACACGCGCTACAGTAACACACACACCTACTACAGTAACACACACACACTACAGTAACACACACACACACACACACTACAATAACACACACACGCGCTACAGTAACACACACACTACAGTAAGACACACACACACTACAGTAACACACATGCGCTACAGTAACACACACACTACAGTAAGACACACACACACACTACAGTAACACACACGCGCTACAGTAACACACACACTACAGTAAGACACACACACACTACAGTAACACACACGCGCTACAGTAACACACACACTACAGTAGGACACACATACACTACAGTAACACACACACACACTACACTAACACGCAGGATGCTGTGGTAGTCATGCTGGTTCAGGGTTCCTTCAGTTTGGAATAAATCCCCAACAGTGACCATCATACCTCCTCCTCCATGCTTCATGGTGGGAACCATGCATGTAGAGACCATCCATCACCTTTTCTGGTCTCACAAAGACACAGTGGGTGGAACCAAAGATCTCACATTTGGACTCATCAGACCAAAGCCCAGATCTCCACTGGTCTAATGTCCATTCCTGGTGTTTCTGGGTCCAGACTAATCTCTGCTACTGGTTGCTTTTCCTTAGTAGTGGTTTCTGAGCAGCTATTGGACCATAAAGGCCTGATTGGTTCAGTCTCCTCTGAACAGCTGATGTAGAGATGTGTCTGCTACTAGAACTCTGGGTGGAATTTATCTGGGCTCTAATCTGAGCTGCTGGTAACTGGACATTTCTGAGGCTGGAGACTCAGATGAACTTCTCCTCAGCAGCAGAGGAGACTCTTGGTCTTCCTTTCCTGGGGAGGTCCTCATGGAGACAGTTTGGTCGTAGAGCTGGATGGTTTTAGAGACTGAACTAGGCGATACATTCAGAGTCCTGATAGGTTCCTGGGTAGTTCCTAGATGGTTCCTGGTAGGTTCCTGGGTAGTTCCTAGATGGTTCCTGGGTAGTTCCTAGATGGTTCCTGGTAGGTTCCTGGGTAGTTCCTAGATGGTTCCTGGTAGGTTCCTGGGTAGTTCCTAGATGGTTCCTGGTAGGTTCCTAGATGGTTCCTGTTAGGTTCCTGGGTAGTTCCTAGATGGTTCGTGGTAGGTTCCTGGGAAGTTCCTAGATGGTTCCTGGTAGGTTCCTGGGTAGTTCCTAGATGGTTCCTGGGTAGTTCCTAGATGGTTCCTGGTAGGTTCCTAGATGGTTCCTGTTAGGTTCCTGGGTAGTTCCTAGATGGTTCGTGGTAGGTTCCTGGGAAGTTCATAGATGGTTCCTGGTAGGTTCCTGGGTAGTTCCTAGATGGTTCCTGGGTGGTTCCTAGATGGTTCCTGGTAGGTTCCTGGGTAGTTCCTAGATGGTTCCTGGTAGGTTCCTGGGAAGTTCCTAGATGGTTCCTGGTAGGTTCCTGGGTAGGTCCCTAGATGGTTCCTGGTAGATTCCTAGATGGTTCCTGGGTAGTTCCTAGATGGTTCCTGGTCGGTTCCTAGATGGTTCCTGGGTAGTTCCTAGATAGTTCCTTGAGGATACATTAAAAGTTTTTTCAGTTTTCTGGACTGACTGACCTTCAGTTCTTAGAGCAATGATGGACTGTTGGTTCTCTCAGCTGATTGGTTCTTCCATAATCTGGATTCTAACAGTTGTCCAATAGGGCTGTCAGCTGTGGACCAACCTGACTTCTGATGGTTCCAACCCCATTAAGAAGGAAGAAGTTCCACTAATGAACCTTGACAAGGAACACCTGTGAAATGGAACCATTTCAGGTTCTACCTCCTGAAGATCATCCAGAGTTTCACAAGAATCTAAAATATATAACATGTTCTGACTTACTTCCCATGTTTTTGTTTCCTCCATAATTCCAGATGTGTTCATTCATAGTTTGATGCCTTCAGTGAGAATCTACGATGGAAATAGTCCTGAAGATAAAACCAGGAAATGAGAAGGTGGCTGCAGACTAAAGACTGCTAGTGTATTTATTTATATCCACACAGATACACTGACAGGGGGCGGGGTTACTCATGACCTCATAGTGTTATTCCGGATCAATAATGTCATTGGTTCCTGATCAGCCTGCAGCTGGCAGTGGACGTCCAGGTTCCTCAGTGCTTCGGCGGGGTGGAGGGTCATGTGATCTACGTGGACAC
The DNA here is from genome assembly GCF_022539595.1 of Amphiprion ocellaris. Classification (NCBI taxonomy): domain Eukaryota; kingdom Metazoa; phylum Chordata; class Actinopteri; family Pomacentridae; genus Amphiprion; species Amphiprion ocellaris. Next base: position 461,613 of record NC_072773.1, read on the forward strand.
GGAGGGCAGCTTCCTGCTCCAGAGGGTCGTTGACATGGCCGCCGCCGCCGTCAGACACTGCTCCTTATTGGCTGAAGACGAGGAGCAGCGCGTCGCCATGGAGACCTTCACCGTGGAGACCATCCTGTCTAACATCTACATGGTAACGACACGGCTTGTTGTTCTGCAGTGATGTCACTGTGCATAGTGCGGTTCTGATTGCCTGTCCGGCCCTCAGGTGCGTTGCCGTGACTACGAGGAGCTGCTGGCTGAGCTCCACCTGCTGCCTGACTTCCTGTCAGAGCGGCCCAAGGTCCGCCTCCTGGTGATTGACAGCGTGGCGTCTCCGTTCCAGCAGCTGTTTGACGAGCTGTCGCAGAGGACACGCCTCCTCAACAGCCTCGCCCAGCGCCTCATTGCCATGGCAACCAGCCATCACATCGCCGTGGTGATCACCAATAAGATGACGACCCGGTTGCGAAGCGGCCAATCACAGCTGGTCCCCGCCCTCGGGGAGAACTGGGGCCATGCCCCCACCATCAGGCTCCTCCTACACTGGGAGGGGCCACGGCGCCTAGTAACCATCTTTAAATCCCCGGGTCACATGGATGCCACTGTCCAATACCAGATCACCGCTGATGGCTTCAGAGACACCGACCAATCAGAGCAGCCGCAGAGCAAACGGCGTCACACACAGGTCGACCAATCAGCTGCCAGCTGCTGACTGGTCAGAGACTGTTTGCCAATTAGAGGCTGAGCTGAGAGTTTACATCACACAGACTGTGTTCAGTTTAAATAAAGTTTATTTAAATTCTCAGTGAAGACGTGAAAAAGTTTTACTGTTACTGAAATCAATATTAAAGTTTTATCACAAAAAAATCTAAATGTTTCAGATCCTTCAGTCTGTTTATCAGGTAATGATGCTGTGGATGCAGGTGAGTTACAGGTGATTTAAAGGTGAGTTACAGGTATATTATAGGTGTTGTGTCGTTGATTTACGGAAAATCACCACAAACAACAACAGACCGTTGTCTCCCATCATGCATCTCTGCTCACCTGACTGTTGTCTCCCTCTGATTGGTCGATAGCAGGTTAACTGGAATAATTGAACTCAGAGTTTCTTTTGTCCTCATGACAACTTGTTTATTGTTTATGACTCAGAGGATGTTTACAGCTGCTGTTTCCACGGCGACAGATGTTGTTTTCAATAAACAGAAGATCAAAGAGAGTTTAAACATCAGGAGGTAAACAGTGAACACCTGGCTGACACCTGAGCAGGTAAACACACACAGAGACCAGCAGGGGGCGCCAGCAGGTCACTGACTCTCTGGGAGCTGCACTGAGCTTCATTCACAGCAGCTCTGGTCCTCACAGGGAGGTGAGACGACAGACAGACAGAAAGGTCGCTGTCAGTCCGCCGCTGGTTGGAGCAGCAGCTGGACCCGAACCGGACTTTCTACCGGAGGACCGGAGCGGAGCGGCGGCTCTGAGCGACCTGCAGCCGGAGCGGAGCGCAGCTGAACGGCTTCAGGACGGACCTGATCCCGGGAGGAGAAGGTCCCGCTGCGGTGAGTGAAACATGAAGCGAGCTGCTGGTGTTTACTGATCAGATCAGAGTTTATTGATCAGCTGATGGATGTGATCGATCAGGGAAGCCTTTAAATGAATGAATGAACAGTTTATTAAACTGATTAAAGCGTGTTCATCAGTAAAGTGATGATTTAATGAGAAATGGAGAATAAATGCAGAGTTAATCCATGAAGACGATAATAAACATATTTGTATTCTTATTATTAATGATGATGGTTGAATAAACCGTCTGCTCCAGGCTTCTTTCTTTCTTTCTTTCTTTCTGGTTTTTCTTCCTATCGATCATTGCTGCTGATGTTTCCGGTTCTGTTGTGAGGATTGGGTTCTCTCATCTTCTCAGATCACTTTCTGCCTTTTTGTTCTGCTCTTAGATGAAACTTAACACTCAGGAACCTCAGACAGAACCTTCATTTTATTTCATCTGATCCCTCACAGATGTGTTCTGAGTGAGTGAGTTCTTCTTTGTCCTCAGTTCTCATCAGTCTGAACGTTCTCACAGATCCTGTTCTCTTTTATTTATAAATCATAGCGTTCAGGGTTCCGCTGACTGCAGATGCTCTCATTGTTCCTCATGTAGAACCCTGAAGAACACCGGGGCTTTTACAGGATACAGCAGCTGTAGTACCAGAAATGGTTCCATGAGAACACTGATGCCAGAGAACCCATTTTCAGCTCCACAGACCACCTTTTATCTAGAGGTTCTTCAAAGAACCATCAGAAATATTTTTTCAGGCACCATAAATCCCTCTCCAGAAACGCTGAGGAAAGAGGTTCTTTACAAAACCTCTTCCAGACGGTTCTCTGTGGATCCTTCTTACTTGACAACAGGACAGGAAGTAAAATGTAAGAATCTGCAGCGTTTCTGGGTTCCTTCCAGTAGAACATCTTTAATATTTTGGGTTGCTGGTCAGACAGAACAATGTGATGTTTTATCGACCAAATGATCAGAATAAGTCAGAGCAGAACGTCGCTTTATTCTGGATGAATCATTTTTCTGTGACTGAGAACCCAAAATATGACATTTGTTCAGGCATCTGGGTTCTGTAAAGCATCTAGAGACAGTTTGAGCTGTAATTGGTGCTATAGAAATAAAACTGAATTGAATTCTAATGAAATCTAATTTTTCCATTTGACTGTTCTGTTGTATCGACTATGAGGTCTTGTTATGAAGGAAGAACCAGGAGGATCCACAGAGAACCATCTGGAAAAGCCTTTTTAAAGAACCTCCTGTTGCTCAAGTTTCTTGGAGAACCATATCTGGTTCTTTAAAGAACTGGTTAAAACCAGCTTGGGGTTAGACTGACTGAACTGATTGATGATTTATTGATCAGCTGATTGATGATTTATTGATCAGCTGATTGGTTGATGTGTCCTCAGGTGTCCACTGCAGGATGAACGCTCTCTGCTGAACGTCACCTCAGTATGACATCATCAGTCCTCGCTGTGTCTCCACCCCTCCTCCTCCTCCATCATCATCACCACGGTGTCCACTGGCCCCGCCTCCTGCTCTCTCTGTGGCTCTGGATTGGTGGACAGGTGGTCCAGGTGAGCCCCTCCCACCAGCACTTCCACCCGCACTCCATAAAGATCCCCGGTGACATCACGCTGGGCGGCCTGTTCCCCATCCACGCCCGCGGGCCCCACGGTCTGCCCTGCGGCGAGCTGAAGAAGGAGAAGGGGATCCACCGCATGGAGGCCATGCTGTACGCCCTGGACCAGATCAACAGCGACGCCGAGCTGCTGCCCAACATCACGCTGGGCGCCCGCATCCTGGACACCTGCTCCAGAGACACCTACGCCCTGGAGCAGTCGCTGACCTTCGTCCAGGCGCTGATTCAGAAGGACACGTCCGACATCCGCTGCTCCAACGGAGAACCGCCGCTCATCCGCAAACCAGAGCGCGTGGTCGGAGTGATCGGAGCGTCGGCCAGCTCCGTGTCCATCATGGTGGCCAACATCCTGCGTCTGTTCGAGGTAACCACACACCTGTACACAGACACACAGGTAACCACACACCTGGTGATGTACATATAGCATGCAGACAGGTAGACAGACAGACAGGCAGACAGACAGGTGATGTGGATGACGTCTGGTTGGTGGATTAATGCTGAAACTCTTTCTGGATGACTGCAGTTGAAGCCTTTAATGACGGATCTTTACTCCACCGGTGGTACTGAGCTGGATCCAAGGGTCAGGTCAGAACCAGGTCCAGGTTCCACATAAAGGTACAGATAGTTCCACATCTAGTGATGAAGTTCTACATAAAGTTCTGACTAAAGTTCTGATGTTCTGCATCGAGAGTTCTTTGTAGCTGAGCAGCTTCTTGTCAGTGACTAAAGAACGGATCAGATCTAAAGTAGAACCTCATGGACATGAAGAACCAGAAGAACAGGAGCTGATGCTGCAGGTCGCTGAAGATTCAAGGTTCCAGAACTTTATTGTCCTTCACAGCAGAAACACAGCTGGAACCTTGAGTGACGAGTTCCCTTCACACAACTGAAACAAATAAAATGAGATCAGATAAAAATGAAATAATAATAATAATAATAATAATAATAATAATAATAATAATAATAATAATAATAATAATAATAATAATAATAATAATAATAATAGAATAAAATAAAAATAAAATATGAAAAAAATAGTTACAAATAAATTCTATGTGCAGATGTAAATACTGGAGTACTGTCAGAAGTAAACAGTCAAAACTTTCTGTTCATATTACAGGTGAGTCGGTGGTTCAGTGCCTGATGTGGACAGAAACTGTTCTTTAGTCTGGAGGTTGATGCTGCTACACTCCTGTCAGCTGGATGGGTGGGTGGTGTCCTGGGTGGGCGATGGATGATAGTGGGTGGTGGTGGGTGGTGTCCTGGGTGGGCGATGGATGATGGTGGGTGACGGTGGGTGGTGGTGGGTGGTGTCCTGGGTGGGCGATGGATGATAGTGGGTGGTGGTGGGTGGTGTCCTGGGTGGGCGATGGATGATGGTGGGTGATGGTGGGTGGTGGTGGGTGGTGTCCTGGGTGGGCGATGGATGATAGTGGGTGGTGGTGGGTGATGGTCAGTGTGGATGGATGATGGTGGATGATGGTGGGTGGTGGTGGGTGACGGTGGGTGGTGGTGGGTGGTGTCCTCGGTGCTGTGCGCTCTCTGACCCAGCTGGTTAAATGTCCTGTTGGGGTGAAGGTGCTCCACACATGAACTCAGCTGGAGATCTTCTGTCCTCAGAGCTGCAGGTTCCACCAGGTGGACATGAAGTGGTCAAGACGTTCTCCACTGAACATCTGGAGAAGCTGCTGAGGAGTTTGGAGGATAATCCAGACTCCCTCAGCTTCCTCAGAAGAAGAGTCTCTGCTGAGTCTTCTAGATGATCTGTGGTGGGTCCAGGAGATGGGAGTTTGAAGATCATCTCCCTCTCCTCCTGAGTCCCATGGATGTGTAGTGGGACGTGTTGGTTGATAATCATCTCCTTGGTCTTCTCAGAGTTTAGGGAGAGACTATTATCTGGCACCAGGACACCAGCTGAGCACCTCCTCCCTGTAGGCTCCTCCTCTCCATCAGGGATCAGCCTGATGATGGCTGTATCATCAGAGAGCTTGATGGTGGAGGTGTTCCTCTGGGAGGAGATAGTCCTACATGAAGAAGGTGTAGAGGACTGAGCACAACCTACAGGGTCTCTATGCTCCCTGTCTCTGTGTCCGATGTCCCGGTGCCAGCAAGTCCAGATCCAGTATCAGAGGAGGGTTAGTCCAGGATGAGGAGCTCCACAGCCAGTCTGCTGGAGATGATGGTGCTCAGCTGTAATCTATAAACAGCACTAGAACATGTGTGTCCTCATCGTGGACGTGTGGAGGACTGCACCAACACCATTACTGTTCTGATCTCCATCAGAGAAGAGATCAGAATAAATTCAGGTCCAGTTCTGGCTCTGAGGTAGAACTTGTGTTCCAGCAACAGGTTGGTCAGAAGGTCCAGGATGGAATCAGGTCTTCAGGAGGTGTGATGTTCTACTGAAGATCATAAAGTTCTCTCAGAGTTCTACCTGAAGCTGTGAAGTTCCAGAAAGTTCTAAAGTTCTCCAGAGAACCCAGTCTACTGGTTTCCTGTGATGATGATGATGATGATGATGATGAAGGTGTCTGTCATAACGAGGTCTGCTCTCATTAGCGGGGAGTCCTTCATTAATCCACACACACACACACACACACACACACACACACACACACACACACACACACACACACACACACACACACACACACACTCAGTGTTGTGTGCTAATGTAATTGTTATTCAGTTTATTGAGGCGCTGACACATATTCAGCTGTTACACAACTCTAATCCTGTGTGTGTGTGTGTGTGTGTGTGTGTGTGTGTGTGTGTGTGTGTGTGTGTGTGTGTGTGTGTGTTTCTATGGTGACAAGCAGTGTGTGTTTAATGTGACCTGAGCTTCAGTAAACTGTCAGACTGTGGGCCTTAGTTCAGGTTACTGATTGCTGATTACTGTTTATTGATTATGATTATTGATCAGATCCCTCAGGTGAGCTATGCCTCCACGGCCCCGGAGCTCAGCGACAACAACAGGTACGACTTCTTCTCCCGGGTGGTTCCTCCAGACTCCTACCAGGCCCAGGCCATGCTGGACATCGTCAGAGCTCTGGGATGGAACTACGTCTCCACTCTGGCCTCTGAGGGCAACTATGGAGAGAGTGGAGTGGAGGCCTTCATGCAGATCTCCAGGGAGGCAGGTAGGGACCTGTCTGTCTCTAACCTGTCTGTCTCTCTGTAACCTGTCTCTCTGTAACCTGTCTGTCTCTAACCTGTCTGTCTGTCTCTAACCCGTCTGTCTGTCTGTAACCTGTCTGTCTGTAACCTGTCTGTCTCTCTGCAACCTGTCTCTCTGTAACCTGTCTGTCTCTCTGCAACCTGTCTCTCTGTAACCTGTCTGTCTCTCTGCAACCTGTCTCTCTGTAACCTGTCTGTCTCTCTGCAACCTGTCTCTCTGTAATCTGTCTGTCTCTAACCTGTCTGTCTCTCTGTAACCTGTCTGTCTCTAACCTGTCTGTCTGTCTCTAACCCGTCTGTCTGTCTGTAACCTGTCTGTCTGTAACCCGTCTGTCTCTCTGCAACCTGTCTCTCTGTAACCTGTCTGTCTCTCTGCAACCTGTCTCTCTGTAACCTGTCTGTCTCTCTGCAACCTGTCTCTCTGTAACCTGTCTGTCTGTCTCTAACCTGTCTCTCTGTAACCTGCCTGTCTGTAACCTGTCTGTCTGTCTCTAACCTGTCTCTCTGCAACCTGTCTCTCTGTAACCTGTCTGTCTCTCTGCAACCTGTCTCTCTGTAACCTGTCTGTCTCTCTGCAACCTGTCTCTCTGTAACCTGTCTGTCTGTCTCTAACCTGTCTCTCTGCAACCTGTCTCTCTGTAACCTGCCTGTCTGTAACCTGTCTGTCTGTCTCTAACCTGTCTCTCTGTAACCTGTCTGTCTGTAATCTGTCTGTCTCTATGTAATCTGTCTGTCTGTAACCTGTCCGTCTGCAACCTGTCTGTCTGTCTCTAACCTGTCTCTCTGCAACCTGTCTCTCTGTAACCTGTCTGTCTGTAATCTGTCTGTCTCTATGTAATCTGTCTGTCTGTAACCTGTCCGTCTGCAACCTGTCTGTCTGTCTCTAACCTGTCTCTCTGCAACCTGTCTCTCTGTAACCTGTCTGTCTGTAATCTGTCTGTCTGTAACCTGTCCGTCTGTAACCTGTCTGTCTGTCTCTAACCTGTCTCTCTGTAACCTGTCTCTCTGTAACCTGTCTGTCTTCCAGGAGGGGTTTGCATCGCTCAGTCGGTGAAGATTCCTCGTGAGCCGACAGCCGGAGAGTTCGATAAGATCATCCGGCGTCTGATGGAGACGAGTAACGCCCGTGGTGTGATCATCTTCGCCAACGAGGACGACATCAAGTAAACACAAACATGCTTCAGTGTAAACAACAACAACAACACAGCCTGAACACACACCGCCAGGTGTCACATGACTCCAGTTTGACTCCTCCCATCTCTCTCCGGTAGGCGTGTCCTTGAGGCGGCAAAGCGTGCGAACCTGACGGGTCACTTCCTGTTTGTTGGATCAGACAGCTGGGGAGCCAAGAGTTCACCGATCACAGAGCTGGAGGACGTGGCCGAGGGCGCCGTCACCATCCTGCCCAAACGGACGTCCATCGACGGTACGAGACACAGAGACACAGGGAGACACATGAAGACATGCAGACACAAAGACACACAGACATGGAGACACAGACACGGAGACAGAGGGAGACACAGAGACACGGAGACAGAGGGAGACACAGAGACACAGGGAGACACAGAGACATGGAGACATGGAGACACAGGGAGACACAGAGACATGGAGACACAGGGAGACACGGAGACACAGAGACACGGAGACACAGGGAGACACAGAGACAGAGGGAGACACAGAGACACGGAGACAGAGGGAAACACAGAGACACGGAGACAGAGGGAGACACAGAGACACAGGGAGACACGGAGACACAGAGACACGGAGACAGAGGGAGACACAGAGACACAGGGAGACACGGAGACACAGAGACACGGAGAACGAGGGAGACACAGAGACACGGAGACAGAGGGAGACAGAGACACAGGGAGACACGGAGACACAGAGACATGGAGACATGGAGACACGGAGACACAGAGACATGGAGACACAGGGAGACACGGAGACACAGAGACACGGAGATATAGAGAGACACAGAGACATGGAGACACAGGGAGACACAGAGACACACGGAGACAACTGGACGCTGTGTTACAGTGTGTATTATTGTGTTACAGTGTGTATTTTGGTGTGTCTGTGTGTGTTACAGTGTGTATTATTGTGTTACAGTGTGTGTTATTGTGTGTCTGTATGTGTTATTGTGTTATAGTGTGTTTTATTGTGTGTCTGTGTGTGTTATTGTGTGTATGTGTGTTATTGTGTGTCTGTGTGTGTTATTGTGTTATAGTGTGTGTTATTGTGTTATAGTATGTGTTATTGTGTTATAGTGTGTGTTATTGTGTCTGTGTGTGTTATTGTGTTATAGCATGTGTTATTGTGTGTCTGTGTGTGTTACAGTGTGTATTATTGTGTGTCTGTGTGTGTTATTGTATGTCTATGTGTGTTATTGTGTGTCTATGTGTGTTATTGTGTTATAGTATGTGTTATTGTGTTATAGTGTGTGTTAATGTGTGTCTGTGTGTATCATTGCTCTCATTGCTCTGCTCTCAGCTCTCGTAGGAGGCGGTGGCACTTTTCCTTGCTCCGTAGCTATCTCTGTCCTCCCTACACCCTCATGTTTTCTGCTTGCTGTTGCGGGTTTGTTTTTTTTAGGTTCCTTCTCAAATTGAATTTCCCAACAGTGGAGGTTTCATTTGGTACAATGAGCCTTTTTTTTTCTTTTACCCTCTGCTATCCCTACCCAGATCCCAACATGTCCTTTTTTCTTTTTTCCTCAAGAAAGGTGCGCGCAGCACTGCAGCAGCCTGAGCTGTCATTGGCAGGGCAGCTCAAATGAAATTTCATTGTATATGAAAGTGTGCAATGACCAATAAAGATTGATTGATTGCGTGTCTATGTGTGTTATAGTGTGTATTATTGTGTTATAGTGTGTGTTATAGTGTGTGTTATTGTGTGTGTTATTGTGTTATAGTGTATTTTATTGTGTGTCTGTGTGTGTTATTGTGTATCTCTGTGTATGTTACTGAGTGTCTGTGTGTGTTACAGTGTGTATTATGGTGTGTCTGTGTGTGTTACAGTGTGTATTATTGTGTTACAGTGTGTTTTATTGTGTGTCTGTGTGTGTTATTGTGTTATAGTGTGTGTTATTGTGTCTGTGTGTTACAGTGTGTATTATGGTGTGTCTGTGTGTATTATAGTGTGTTATTATGTTATAGTGTGTTTTATTGTGTGTCTGTGTGTATTGCAGTGTGTGTTATTGTGTTGTAGTGTGTGTTATTGTGTTATAGTGTGTGTTATTGTGTGTCTGTGTGTATTATTGGGTTATAGTGTGTGTTATTGTGTGTCTGTGTGTTATTGTGTTACAGTGTGTATCATTGCGTGTCTATGTGTGTTATAGTGTGTATTATTGTGTTATAGTGTGTATTATTGTGTGTCTGTGTGTTTTACAGTGTGTATTATTGTGTTATAGTGTGTGTTATTGTGTGTCTGTGTGTTATTGTGTGTCTGTGTGTGTTATTGTGTTACAGTTTGTATCATTGCGTGTCTATGTGTGTAATAGTGTGGATTATTGTGTTATAGTGTGTGTTATTGTCTGTGTTATTGTGTTATAGAGTGTGTTATTGTGTTATAGTGTATTTTATTGTGTCTGTGTGTGTTATTGTGTGTCTGTGTGTGTTATTGTGTTACAGTGTTTATTGTGTGTATTATTGTGTTATAGTGTGTATTATTGTCTTATAGTGTGCGTTATTTTGTGTCTGTGTGTGATACAGTGTGTATTATTGTGTGTCTTTGTGTGTTACATTGTGTATTATTGTGTTATAGTGTGTGTTATTGTGTTGCAGTGTGTTATTGTGTGTCTCTGTGTGTGTTATTGTGCGTCTGTGTGTGTTATTGTGTTACAGTGTGTATTATTGTGTGTCTGTGTGTGTTATTGTGTGTATTATTGTGTTACAGTGTGTATTATTGTGTGTCTGTGTCTTACAGTGTGTATTATTGTGTTATAGTGTGTGTTATCGTGTGTGTTATCGTGTGTCTATGTGTGTTACAGTGTCTGTTTTTGTGCGTCTGTGTGTATTATTGTGTTATAGTGTGTTTCATTGTGTGTCTGTGTGTGTTATTGTGTTATAGTGTGTTATTGTGTTACAGTGTGTATTATTGTGTCTGTGTGTGTTATATTGTGTATTATTGTGTTATAGTGTCTGTTATTGTGTGTCTGTGTGTTATTGTGTGTCTGTGTGTGTTACAGTGTGTATTATTGTGTGTCTGTGTGTGTTACATTGTGTATTATTGTGTTATAGTGTGTGTTATTGTGTTACAGTGTCTGTTATTGTGTGTCTGTGTTTTTTGTGCGTCTGTGTGTTTTATTGTTTTACAGTGTGTATTATTGTGTGTCTGTGTGTGTTATTGTGTGTATTATTGTTTTACAGTGTGTATTATTGCGTGTCTTTGTGTTACAGTGTGTATTACTGTTATAGTGTGTGTTATTGTGTGTCTGTGAGTGTTACAGTGTCTATTTTTGTGTGTCTGTGTGTGTTATTGTGTTATAGTGTGTTATTGTGTTACAGTGTGTATTATTGTCTGTCTGTGTGTGTCATAGTGTGTATTATTGCGTTATAGTGGGTGTTATTTTGTGTATGTGTGTGTTATTGTGTTATAGTATGTGTTATTGTGTGTCTGTGTCTGTTATTGTGTGTCTGTGTGTTACAGTGTGTATTATTGTGTGTCTGTGTGTTTTACAGTGTGTATTATTGTGTTATAGTGTGTGTTTTACAGTGTGTATTATTGTCTTATAGTGTGTGTTATTGTGTGTCTGTGTGTGTTATTGTGTGTCTATGTGTGTTTCAGGCTTTGATCAGTACTTCGTGTCTCGTTCCCTGGAGAACAACCGCAGGAACATCTGGTTTGCTGAGTTCTGGGAGGATGACTTCAGGTGCAAACTGACCCGACCTGGAATCAAGCCGGACCCCGACAAAAAGAAATGCACAGGTAAGCCTCACCTGAGGGCGGGGCCTGGGAGGGCCTGTCAGCAGCTCATCATGTGACGCGTCCCCACAGGTGACGAGAGGATTGGCCGGGACTCTACCTATGAGCAGGAGGGGAAGGTTCAGTTTGTGATCGATGCTGTCTACGCCGTGGCTCACGCTCTCCACAACATGCACCAGGACCTCTGTCCCGGCATCCCTGGGGTCTGCAGCAGCATGGACCCGCTGGAGGGACGCTCCTTGCTGGACTACATCAGAGCCGTCCACTTCAACGGTAGGAACACACTCTGGAAACATAGATCTGGATTAGAGGGACCAGGACCTCCTCCTGACCCTAAACCAGGAGGGTGTAGATCTGGAGGGTGTAGGTTCTACCTGTCTACCTGTCTGTCTCTCTACCTGTCTGTCTACCTGTCTACCTGTCTCTCTTTCCAGCTCTTCTCTGAATATTTCATCGCTTCGTCTCTTATTCAGGATGTTTGTATTTTAGGAATTTGTCCTTTAATGAACTTAGAGTTTGTTTCCAGGAGATCAGAGACATGAACATCAGGAATAAACCTGATCACAGCTGCACACCTGGGGGTCAGCTGATCTTAGAGTCATCTTGTTTGTGTCCACCAAGTTCTTGTCAGATGATCTTCTCAGAGAGCTTCCTGAGGGATGGACGTCTGCGTGTGTTCTGAGTTCTGTATGTTCCGTGTCCCTGTGTTCTATGTCCTGTATAATCAGTGTTCTGTACGTTCCGTGTCTCTGTGTTCTATGTCCTGTATAATCCGTGTTCTGTACGTTCCGTGTCCCTGTGTTCTGCGGTTCTGGTGCTGCTTGGACTTCCCAGCAGCTCCTTCTTTATGCAGCGGACTGAGATGAGAACTTAATGCACTTAACATGTTCCCCCCGGGGACTGTGTGTTACTGTGTGTTGCTGTGTGGTTCCGTGTTCCTGTGTGGTTCCGTGTGTTGCTGTGTGTGTGTGTTAATAATTAAAGGGAGCAGCTGCTGAAAACTTTGCAGGAAGAAGATTTGAGAACCAGGGCAGGCAGTTCAACTGTGAGAAGATGTTCCTGTTGGAGAATCAAACCAACAGAACCAAAAGAACCAAAAGAACCCGATTTATTAGAACTGAGGTGGTTGAAGTTAGTCTGACTGAGTTTTGGTTCTAATTACTTCAGATTAACCAGGTTTTGCTGTGTTCGTTCCCATCTCGATGTTCTTTAGTGTCATTTGAATCAGTTTCAGAAGGTTGCCTTCAGGTTCTCGTTCTCTCGGTGACTGCCAGAGCTTAGAACCAGCAGTGGAGAGGTGGAACGTGGATCTGCTGGTAGATCCAAAGCTTAAACTTCAGATTCAGCTCCCTCTGAACCACCACAGTCAAGGCAGAACGTCCTGACCCCTGCAGCCATCACTTTACTGAGAACACCTGAGATCATGAAGGAACCCAGAACCAAATCACTGGAACACCGAGGAATGAGTCCAGCATTTACAACGGAGTCTGTTAGAACCGAGCGTTCATTCTGTTTGAACCACAGCTTCATTCTGTTACAAGCCATAGCCTCAGATTCTTAGAACAACAGCCTCAGACTCTTAGAACCACATCTTCAGACTCTTAGAACCACAGCTTCATTCTGTTAGAACCACAGCCTCAGACCATTAAAACCACAGCTTCAGACTGTTAGAACCACAGCCTCAGACTCTTAGAACCACAGCTTCAGACCGTTAGAACCACAGCTTCAGCCCTTTAGAACCACAGCCTCAGACCGTTAGAACCACAGCTTCAGACCATTAGAACCACAGCATCAGACCATTAGAACCACAGCCTCAGACCGTTAGAACTACAGTTTCAGACCATTAGAACCACAGCATCAGACCATTACAACCACAGCCTCAGACCGTTAGAACCACAGTTTCAGACCGTTAGAACCACAGCATCAGACCATTAGAACCACAGCCTCAGACCGTTAGAACCGCAGCTTCACACCTTTAGAACCACAGCATCAGCCTGTTAGAACCACAGCTTCACACCTTTAGAACCACAGCATCAGACTGTTAGAACCACAGCTTCAGACCGTTAGAACCACAGCTTCAAACCGTTAGAACCACAGCCTCAGACCGTTAGAACCACAGCTTCAGACCGTTAGAACCACAGCATCAGACCGTCAGAACCACAGCTTCACACCTTTAGAACCACAGCATCAGACTGTTAGAACCACAGCTTCAGACCGTTAGAACCACAGCTTCAAACCGTTAGAACCACAGCCTCAGACCGTTAGAACCACAGCTTCAGACCATTAGAACCACAGCCTCAGTCTGTTAGAACCACAGCTTCAGACCTTTAGAACCACAGCATCAGACTGTTAGAACCACAGCTTCAAAACGTTAGAACCACAGCCTCAGACCGTTAGAACCACAGCTTCAGACCGTTAGAACCACAGCCTCAGTCTGTTAGAACCACAGCTTCAGACCTTTAGAACCAGAGCATCAGACCGTTAGAACCACAACTTCAGACCTGTAGAACCACAGCATCAGACTCTTACAACCACAGCTTCAGACCCGTAGAACCACAGCTTCAGACCTGTAGAACCACAGCATCAGACTTTTAGAACCACAGCTTCAGACCTGTAGAACCACAGCATCAGAATGTTAGAACCACAGCATCAGACCGTTAGAACCACAGCATCAGTCTGTTAGAACCACAGCATCAGAATCTTAGAACCACAGCTTCAGACCTGTAGAACCACAGCATCAGACTGTTAGAACCACAGCTTCAGACCTGTAGAACCACAGCATCAGACTGTTAGAACCACAGCTTCAGACCTGTAGAACCACAGCTTCAGACCGTTAGAACCACAACTTCAGACCTTTAGAACCACAGCTTCAGACCTTTAGAACCACAGCATCAGACTGTTAGAACCACAGCATCAGACTGTTAGAACCACAGCATCAGACCGTTAGAACCACAACTTCAGACCTTTAGAACCACAGCTTCAGACCTGTAGAACCACAACTTCAGACCTTTAGAACCACAGCTTCAGACCTGTAGAACCACAGCATCAGACCGTTAGAACCACAGCATCAGACTGTTAGAACCACAGCATCAGACCATTAGAACCACAACTTCAGACCTTTAGAACCACAGCTTCAGACCTGTAGAACCACAGCTTCAGACTGTTAGAACCACAGCTTCAGACCTGTAGAACCACAGCATCAGACCGTTAGAACCACAGCATCAGACTGTTAGAACCACAGCATCAGACCGTTAGAACCACAACTTCAGACCTTTAGAACCACAGCTTCAGACCTGTAGAACCACAGCTTCAGACTGTTAGAACCACAGCTTCAGACCTGTAGAACCACAGCATCAGACCGTTAGAACCACAGCATCAGACTGTTAGAACCACAGCATCAGACCGTTACAACCACAACTTCAGACCTTTAGAACCACAGCTTCAGACCTGTAGAACCACAGCTTCAGACCTGTAGAACCACAGCTTCAGACTGTTAGAACCACAGCATCAGACCGTTACAACCACAACTTCAGACCTTTAGAACCACAGCTTCAGACCTGTAGAACCACAGCTTCAGACTGTTAGAACCACAGCTTCAGACCTGTAGAACCACAGCATCAGACTGTTAGAACCTGGTGTCACCTGTTGGTCCGTCTGTCTTTGTGTTCCACAGGTAGTGCAGGTACGAGTGTTCTATTCAATGAGAACGGAGATGCTCCTGGTCGCTATGACATCTTCCAGTTCCAGATGACCAATCACAGCCACCCTGGTTACCATGTCATCGGCCAGTGGACCAATAACCTGAGGCTAAATGTAAGAAGCTGATTGGACCAAATTTAGTGATGTAAAATGACACCTGCTGGATTTTAGCTTCCTGTCTTCATTTGTTTACCTCTCTCTGTCCCTCCACCTGTCTATCTGTCTATCCACCTGTCTGTCTGTCCGTCCACCTGTCTGTCTGTCCACCTGTCTGTCTGTCCCTGCACCTGTCTGTCTGTCCCTGCACCTGTCTGTGTCCACCTGTCTGTCCATCCACCTGTCTGTCTGTCCACCTGTCTGTCTGTCCGTACACCTGTCTGTCTGTCCACCTGTCTGTCTGTCCCTGCACCTGTCTGTCTGTCCCTGCACCTGTCTGTGTCCACCTGTCTGTCCATCCACCTGTCTGTCCGTCCACCTGTCTGTCTGTCCATCCACCTGTCTGTCTGTCTGTCTGTCCACCTGTCTGTCTGTCCATCCACCTGTCTGTCTGTTCACCTGTCTGTCTGTCCCAGCTGGAGGAGATGCAGTGGTCTGGAGGTGACAGATCTGTTCCAGACTCCATCTGTAGTTTTCCTTGTAAACCAGGAGAGAGAAAGAAGATGGTGAAGGGAGTTCCCTGCTGCTGGCACTGTGAGGTACACACTCAACTACACACTCAACTACACACTACACACTAAACTACACAACTACACACTAAACTGGTCTAATAGTGTCGCCAGACCTGATGATCCAATAACTGTCTGTCCCACCTGTCTGTCTGTCTGCAGCTGTGTGATGGGTATCAGTACCAGGTGGATGAGTTTAACTGTGAGACCTGTCCATCAGACATGCGCCCCGCCCCCAACAGAACCACCTGTCGCCCGACTCCCATCATCAAACTGGAGTGGAACTCCCCCTGGGCCCTAGTGCCCGCCTCCCTCGCCATGCTCGGTATCCTAGCAACCAGTGCCGTGGTCGTCACGTTCATCCGCTTCAATGACACGCCCATCGTCAGGGCGTCTGGGCGGGAGCTGAGCTACGTCCTGCTGACAGGTGAGGACAGGATGATGTCATCGGCTGTGAGGGTGACATCATCAGCTGTGAAGGTGACCTCACCTGCGTCCTCTCCACAGGTATCTTCCTGATCTACCTGATCACCTTCCTGATGATTGCTGAGCCAGGTGTGGTGGTGTGTGCGTTCCGGCGCCTCCTGCTGGGCCTCGGCATGGCCATCACCTACTCCGCCATGCTGACCAAAACCAACCGCATCTACCGCATCTTCGAGCAGGGCAAGAGGTCGGTGACTCCGCCTAAGTTCATCAGCCCCACCTCCCAGCTCGCCATCACCTTCATCCTCATCTCCGTCCAGGTGAGCGCACACCTGTCACATGACCTCCTGTTCCCACCCACTGCAGCCGGTCACATGACTCAGGTGTGTGTGTATGTGTGTGTGTGTGTGTGTGTGTGTGTGTGTGTGTGTGTGTGTGTGTGTGTGTGTGTGTGTGTGTGTGTGTGTGTCAGGTGCTTGGTGTGTTCGTGTGGTTCGCCGTCGTCCCTCCTCACACCATCATCGACTACGAGGAGCAGCGACCCCCGAACCCTGACTTCGCCCGCGGCATCCTGAAGTGTGACATGTCCGACCTGTCAATCATCTGCTGCCTCAGCTACAGCATTGTTCTCATGGTAACCATCCCATCAGTTATTGATCCGTTATTGATCGTCTGATTGAGCAGCTGGTCTGTGGAAATCAGTGGGAGTGAAGTGTCACTAGGTAACCTTTGTCACCTCTGTTGCTAGGTAACCTTTGTCACCACCTCTGTCGCTAGGTAACCTTTGTCGCCACCTCTGTTGCTAGGTAACTTGCACAGTGTACGCGGTGAAGAGTCGTGGTGTTCCAGAGACATTCAACGAAGCGAAGCCGATCGGATTCACCATGTACACCACCTGCATCGTCTGGCTCGCCTTCGTACCCATCTTCTTTGGTACCGCACAGTCCACTGAGAAGGTAGGAACCAGGCAGAACCTAGCAGAACCAGGCAGAACCAGGCAGAACCAGGAAGAACCAGAGGGGTCAGGCTGGATCATTCACTGAGACGTTTTAGGTTTTTAATGTTCTGATGTGTTAATATTCCGGTTGTTAATGTTTTGATGCTTGGAAACGGACCAAATGAACAGAACTGGTCCAGAACCAGCAGCAGGTCTGATCCAGACTCTGAACCTGTTCTGATCGGATCATCGATGGTTCTGCTGGTGCCTCAGACGTGTGGACGGTCCAGTGGAGGAGAGACGGCAGGTTTTAGTGCTGCAGATAAAGGGAGCAGCTGGATTATACAGATTATAAACCAACAGGACTAATTCCTCAACAACTTGGTTAAAACCAAAGTTCCAGAGATAAAAGAGGCAGAATCCCAGGAAGGAAGCAGCAGATTTAGCAGAACTAAAGAGGCTTTAGGAAGAAAGGGTTTACAGAACCATGCAGCAGATCAGAGTCATATGTTTGTTTCTGCTTTTGAGATTCAAATCCTCACATTCAGTTCAGCAGCGTCTCACACAATACCTGCTCATATCACAACATTTAGCTGCTGCTGCCGGGTTCCACATGGGTTCTCCTTCCACCCACTGATGCAACTCTAGGTTCTGACAGTTTATGTATGCTCTGGTCTCTGAGGTTCTGGACACGTTGGTGTAAATGTGTCTGTTTGTCCTCTTTGAGTCTAATGGAGGGGTCTAGAAGCAGAGTCTGTCCGGTCGGGTTCTCAGGTGTTCTATGGTCTGAGAACCGGCCTCAGTTTTAGTTCTGGTTTTCTAAGCGCTCTGCTGCTAACCACAGTTACGTGTTTAAATCCAGGAAAGAGGAACAATCACTAAATTTAGAATGAAAATCCTGCAGCCTCCTCCTCCCTTTGTTCTGCTGCTGCCTCCCTCTGATAACGTTCAGCTCCTCCTCGTTCTCCCCGGTTCTCCTCCTCGGCCTCACAGTCCAGAACCAGGACACGCTGGACCAAATAAAAGAGGCTGTTTTTGTCCTGTTTTTGTCTGAACAAACTCTCAGCAGCAGGAGGATTAACGCCAACAGCTTTACCCCTGTTGTGAGGACAGAGGGCTGTTTAACCCCCCTTCTGAGGACACACAATAAAACACATTCAGTAGGACACGAGGTCCTCACAAGACCTGCTAACATCTGTGTGTTTATGACTGGGGGAACACACACACATAGGACACACACACAGAACACACGCATAGGACACACGCACACATAGAATACACGCACACATAGAACACACACACATAGGACACACACACATAGGACACACACACACACACACACACACACACACACACACACACACACACACACACACACCTGACTGCAGGTTCCACACAGAACTGAGTGGATCAGAGGTTCTGATGTTCCTTCTGGTTCTTCAGGAGAACCTGGTGGTTCCAGAAACTCTGCAAGTCAGAGTCACTGAGAAGGTTCTGGTTCTTCTTGTGGTTCTGGTTGTGGTTCTTCTTGTGGAGGTTCTGGTCATGGTTCTGGTTCTTTATATGGTCATGGTTCTACTGGGTTCCTGTGTGTTTCTCCTCAGATGTTCATCCAGACGGCCACTCTGACCGTGTCCATGTCTCTGAGTGCCTCCGTGTCTCTGGGGATGCTCTACCTGCCCAAAGTCTACATCATCGTGTTCCACCCAGAGCAGAACGTCCAGAAGAGGAAGAGGAGCTTCAAGGTGACAACTACACCCGCTGGGGTGGCTGGTGGTTGCTATGGTGACTGATGGTTGCTATGGTGACTGATGGTTGCTATGGTGACTGATGGTCGTGTTGTCTGATGGTTGTTGTGTTGTCTGATGGTTGTTGTGGTGACTGATGGTTGCTATGGTGTCTGATGGTTGCTATAGTGTCTGATGGTTATCTGATGGGGGCAGCATGGCTCAGTGGGTAGAGTGCTTGTCTTGTAACCGGAGGGTTGCGGGTTTGATCCTGGCCTGCAGAGCTCATGTCCAGGTGTCCCTGAGCGAGACACCAAACCCCTAACTGCTCCTGATGGGTCGTGGTTAGCGCCTAGCATGGCAGCTTCTGCCATCAGTGGGTGAATGTGATGTATAATACAAAGCGCTTTGGGTATCGTTTCAGGTATAGTAAAGCGCTATATAAATACAGACCATTTACCATTTGTTGTGTTGTTGAGTTGGGTTGTCTGACGGTTGTTGTGTTGTCTGATGGTTGTTGTGTTGTTGTGTTGTCTGATGGTTGTTGTGTTGTCTGATGTTGTGGTGACTGATGGTTGCTATGGTGACTGATGGTTGTGTTGTCTGATGGTTGTGCTGTCTGATGGTTGTAGTGACTGATGGTTGCTATGGTGACTGATGGTTGCTATGGTGACTGATGGTTGTTGTGTTGTCTGATGGTTGTTGTGTTGTCTGATGGTTGTTGTGGTGTCTGATGGTTGTTGTGGTGTCTGATGGTTGTTGTGTTGTTGTGTTGTCTGATGGTTGCTGTGTTGTGTTGTCTGATGGTTGTTGTGTTGTCTGATGGTTGTTGTGTTGTCTGATGGTTGTTCTGTTGTCTGATGTTGTTGTGGTGACTGATAGTTGCTATGGTGACTGATGGTTGTTGTGTTGTCTGATGTTTGTTGTAGTGACTGATGGTTGCTATGGTGACTGATGGTTGTTGTGTTGTCTGACGGTTGTGCTGTCTGATGGTTGTTGTAGTGACTGATGGTTGCTATGGTGACTGATGGTTGTTGTGGTGACTGATGGTTGTTGTGTTGTCTGATGGTTGTTCTGTTTTCTGATGCTTGTTGTGTTGTCTGATGGTTGTTGTGTTGTTGTGTTACAGGCGGTGGTCCAGGCGGCCAGATTGTCTCAGAAATCATTAAATGAGAAACAGAACGGAGAGACGAAGATTGAACCGGACAGAACGCAGTAATACTACAGTAATACTGCAATAATACTACAACCTACAGGTACTGATACTACACACTGCAGTGATACTACAGTAATACTACAATAATACTACAACTTACAGGTAGATACTTCACACTACAATAATACTACAATAATACTACGACCTACAGGCACTGATACTACACACTGCAGTAACCGTGACACCCTCACAGGTTCTGCTTTGCAGAGTGTATTCAGCCAATTAGATGCCTCCAGGTGTTCAAGTACTGGGAGGAGCCTGTGGGCTTGCTGTGTTGCATTTATCAGATAGTTCGCGGGGCCTCGTTGTGATCCAGTAAGTAGGTGGGGCCTCGTTGTGATCCAGTAAGTAGGTGGGGCCTCGTTGTGATACAGGAGGTGGGCGGGGCCTCGCTGTGATCCAGTAGGTGGGTGGGGCCTGTGTACTGCTTCCTGGCTGGAGAAGCTGCTGCAGATATTTCTGGAAGCTGATGAATATTTCAGCTGCTGGTTAAACTTTGATGTTTGCAGATGAAGGTTCTCCTCCCTGAAGAACCAGGACAGTATCTGAAGCCAGTCAGGTCTCAGCCTGCAGGTGGAACATGTCTGTTGTTCTACTGGTTCTACTGGCTGACAGCTGGGGATGATCTGAAAGCTGCTCAGGACCAGGAAGTTGAAGTGGTTCAGACTGAGCTACTGAAACCTGCTCTGACTGCAGTCTGTTCTCTGCAGAGAACCCTCTGAAGAACTCACAGCTCTTTCCTCACATGTTCTGCTTTAGAACCGTTCAACGTTACATCAGGTTGTTCTGCTTCATAAAGATAAACTCTCTTTTTAAACCAGCTGAAATAAAGCATAACTGATGTTTGTGTCTCATCAGGTAGCTGCTGACCAATCCCTGTGTAGATCCTGATGATGTCATCATGAAGAACACACACACACACACACACACACACCCACACACACACACACACGCACACACACACACACACACACACACACACACACACTTGTGTAAACTATCCTCTGGGCTTTTATTTCACTGTTTTTAAGACAGAACATTAAAAAATAAAAAAATTAATGAAAACAAAGCTCCTTCAAGAACCTTCTCAGAACCTCCTGGTTCTTCATCTCCAGTAACTTTATTAATGATCAGAGTTCTACCTTCATACTGGGAATATTTCCAGAGTTCCAGGTCCTTGAAGTCCATAGAGGAGAACGTCCCCTGGAGAAAGTTCTAGAGTAGACCTACCGACAACTTGGTAGGTCTACTCTAGAACTTTCTACAGTTGTCGGTAGGTCTACTCTAGAACTTTCTCCATTTGTCAGTAGGTCTACTCTAGAACTTTCTCCAGTTGTCAGTAGGTCTACTCTAGAACTTTCTACAGTTGTCGGTAGGTCTACTCTAGAACTTTCTCCAGTTGTCGGTAGGTCTACTCTAGAACTTTCTACAGTTGTTGGTAGGTCTACTCTAGAACTTTCTCCAGGGGACGTTCTCCTTTCCTGCTTCCAGTCTTTAAGTTTAGTCTCACTTAGAACATTCCAGGTCCTTGAGGTCCATAGAGGTGGGTCCAGATTTATCACTTTTTAATGGACTTTTTCAGAACTTCATCAGTCCAGCAGATAGAACCATGACATTTAGGAGGAGAAACATCTGAATTGTGGTAGAAACTGACTCCAGATCAGTTTCGATCCATCCAGGTGTCTCGTTTATCTTTTCATGAACTGATCCAACCGTTTCATCACCGCCTGATTCAAGCAGCAGATTCTGATCAGAACTTGAGGTTCTCCATCACCTCCACCTCTAGAACCAGCAGGACTCACCTGAGGAAGACGTTCACCTTTAACCCAACAGAACCTACAATCAGTCACAACAGGTTCTTTAAGGAACCGTTTTCTGGGTAGTGTCACGCGGCAGGGGTGAACCCAAGCTGAGAACACACAGACTCACGGCAGAACTAGGTGGAAAATCAGGATTTATTTAAACACAAATTATATCAAAACGGAAGAACCAAGGGGGGAAATGAAGAACTAAACGGAAGGGGAGAATAACTATGAAACTGAAGCCAGGAATAAACTAACTGAGACTCACAAACTGGGCTGGACGAGGAGGGGGGACAGGCTGCCGGAGACCGATGGGTCAGGAGCACAGCGCCGGTGGTGTGGGTGGTGGCAGAGAGTGGCTATGGTGGTCTGGAGAATGTCTGGGGGGGAGCTGATCCACTGAGCGGGGCTGGGTGGAATCCAAAGGCAGGCCGGGGAGAGTCCGAGAGGTGGTGAGATGACAAGGTTGGGGGGAATCCAGAGAGGGGGCTCAGGGTAATCCTGGGCAAGGCTGGGGGTCCAGATGTAAAGCAGGGCAGTGATGCAGCACCGGGCAGCGCGGACCAGTGGGTGACTGCAAACAGACATAAATATTAGTGAGAAGCACAGGAACCACAGGAGTAAAAGGTGCAGGGACCAAACTGACTGTCAGAGCTGAAGCTGGGACAGAGGAGGGGGCCCTGACAGGTAGTTCAGATACATCCACCTGGTTCTACACTGGTTAGAGGACTTGAAGACTGTTTCGGTGATTTTAGGGTTCCTTCCATTCATGACCTGTTGAGGTGTTTCTGGTTCTGTTGGATCCAACAGCTTCACCTGAGAAAACGGTTCTGAAAGGTTCTACAGGGGTCTCATGGTTTGTTCCGGTTCTCCTCACCTGTGAGGTCCAGGTGTGTCACTGTGGTCCCAGCCATCCTGAAACCAGCTGATCTGAGGAGCCAATCAGAGCTCGTCTCTGGTTGTCCTGCTGCTGCTTTTAAAGCTCCTCATTTATTTATTCGTTTCTTCTTCTTCAGACAGAATTTAATATTTCAGACGGAGCAGGTGATGAAATTTTAGTCTGATCTCACCGACCTGCAGCTGCTGGACCAGAACCAGAACCTGATCAGAACCAGACCTGATCAGAACCAGACCTGATCCAGAACCAGAACCTGATCAGAACCAGACCTGATCCAGAACCAGAACCTGATCAGAACCAGAACCTGGTCAGAACCAGAACCTGTCCCTGTCGAGTCTCTCAGTCAGATTTCTCTCTTCCCAGTCCATAGGTCCAGAAAGAAAGATCAGAGGAAATACTCTGTTAGAAGTAATCTGATTACTGTGAGGGATACAGTTCAGATTGATGTGATGTTTCATAGATTCACTTTTAAACTCTTGGTTCTAAAAGACATTCAGCTGGAGATGGATCAGTTTGATGTTAAATTCAGTCTAACATCTCAGAGTGAAGCTGCTGGAATCAACAAAAGAAGAACCTTTAATTCTGAAATCCAGTGTTGTCCTTTCACAATAAAATGTCTTGTGAGGGGCTCAGAGGCACGTCGGCAGCTGCAGGATTCAACCTCCACTGTTGCGTTTCTCTTCCAACAGTCAGGTTTTCTCCAGACAGAATGTTTTTATCTCTGGTTCTCCAGCATGTTTAAATGTTGTGATCATGAATTATTAAATCTTTCAGATGAATTTATGATGATGGTGTTCATGTTCAGGACATTTCTGTCATAAAAACACGGATCAGGTGGAATTTCAAGGACTTCCATGATTTTACAGATAGATGAAAAATAAACGTCCTCCACCAGCTGAACATGGGCTGGTGTGGCGTGTTTCATAAGTGTTCTGGTGTCCACACGAGCTGTTTCTGTATTTACTGTGTTTCTGAACTCCATGTTTCTGCACTGACAATTAAAACCTGACGCTTCTGTTCAACTGCTCTGATTGGTCGTCAGTCATGTGTGTGTCATGCTTCAGTGTCTGTTTCTGATCGATCGGAAATCATCTGAGCTGAAAATCAAACCTAAAATGCTTTTGCTGATCCTCAGCAGCAGAAGGTGGAGAAAAGGCCAATAAATCAGATTCTTTGTTTCTGCATTAAGATTTATTGTTTTATGTTCAGTTATCTTTAAGAACAGTTCTTTTCTACACATTTTGGTTTTTATTTCCGTTTGCTATCCATGTTTTGTGCGTTAGAACCACAGATTGTTTCACACTTCAGTCAGTTAATATCAGTTTTTACAGTTTTCATGTTAAACCAGACGTGAGCAACAATCTAAGTAGATAAAACCATCTTCTGTATTATATATTTATAACAATAATAACAAAAAATTACTACTGATACTACTACTACTCCTACCAATGATACTACTAATATAAATAATGGTGATATTTAGTCAGTGGTGTGATGAACAACAGCCTGTCTACATCTATGGACTGAACCAGTGGATCTGTGAGGATCTGCTGCCTCCTGCAGGCTGAAAACACAAACTACAGCCACAAACATTTCATCACTTTGACTCTGTGATGAGAACTTTGAACGTTTGTGTTTGAAAAAAATATAATTAAAGAGTTTGAGCTGAATTATTATAAAGGTTTTCATGTTTCAGACACATAAAGATGTTTTTACCGGTAATATTCTGGTTTATATAATATTATTACTATTATTATTAGATTTTAAATATCCAGATTTTACATTTCTTAATTTAATATACAGTCATGGAACAAATGATCAAACCACCTTGTTTTCTTCAATTTCTTGTTCATTTCAATGCCTGGTACCACTAAATGTTTATTACCTGAAGAATACAATGAACAGGACTTTAAATGCAGCTGATTCCATCATACTTTAAGTCCTATCTGACCTGCTTCAGCTTCATTGTATTCCAGGGTCCATAAGAGGTCATTTCATGTCATCAGCAGCACATGCAAAGGCCTAGAGTGGTTTCCTGCTGACATTCAAGCTTTAGCACAACTCAGAAGCTGTCAGCTCTCACATAACACCTAAAACTAAAGGATTATGTGAAGCCACAAAGGCAGCCATCATGAGTGAGAGACAGGTAGCAAAAAAACTGGAGATCTCCAAGACAGACGTTCATTCCACCAAGAAAAAACAAGCCCAACATGGTTCTACCAAACTGCTAGCTGGTCAGGAAACATCTTTCTACCCACCAGATGACGTCACTCATCCGTTCCTGTCAGGAATCATCCTCAGACCTCCAGGGACCTTAAAAATGAGTGGACACTGTGGAGAAATGGGACTTGTTGGACAAGGACAGTTGGAAAGCGACTTGTTGAAGCTGGTCTGAAGTCCCACAGGGCAGGAAGAAGCCCTTCATCAAGGAAAGGCAGAGGAAAGCTGGTCACTCTTTGCTGGGATCACAATGATTGGACTGTTGATGATTGGACTAAGGTTCTCTTCAGGGATGAATCCAGTTTTCAGTTGATGTCCACTCCAGCCAACTTACTGGTTAGGAGGAAGCCTGGAGAAGCTACAAACCAGACTGTCTGCCCCTACAGTAAAACATGGGTGTGGATCAGTGACCATCTGGGGTAGTTTCAGTCTGGGTGGAACAGGGCAAATGAACCAGGTCATGTTTGGGGCTACTCTGGAAAACAGTCTTCTTCCATCAGCTGGAAAACTCTTTCCTGCCTCCAATGACTGGATTTTCCAACAAGAAAAGGTCAGTTAAAGCCTGGATGGAGAACCAGAACATTGGAACCATGCCTTGGCTGCTCAATCACCAGATCTAAACCCAACTGAAAACTTGTGGAAAACCATCAGACGCTAAATGGAGAACCACAAGCCCAAAAACAAAGCAGATTAGTTAGAATGAGTGCAACAGGAATGGGCTGCTGTGACAGCAGAACAATGTCAGAAGCTGGTGGAGAACATCCAAGATGCATGGCTACAGTCATCAGAAACAATGGTTATGAATCAGTACTAACTCCTGTGTGGATCATGGGACTAAAACAGACAGAAAAGAAAACATGGAATCCTAAAAGCTGTTTCTGGCAGAACAATGCCATAACTACTGATGGAAAACTTATTATCTAGAAAACCATGGAAAATGTCTGATATCAGCTCTGAAATTAAACTCTGATCAGCTAGTTTTGTTGTCATCATTATATTTGTCCAAACAAATGTTCCATTAGTGGGACCAGGCATTAAAATGAAGAAGAAACTGAAGAAAACCAGGCGGTCTGATCATTTTCTGGGGTTAAACGGTTAATCCGGATCAGCTGCTTCTGTCTGATCCAGGATCTGAGCTCGTCTCGTTATGTCTGTCGGATCCAACATGGCGGCCTCCGCGGCTTCACGTGAGCTGTTCACGGAGGGAGTCCGCGCGGTTCTTCACACCTGGCCGGTGCTACAGGTGAGTCCCGGTCCGGGTTCACCTGAGACAGACTCTGACAGGAGGAAGCTAACAGGTTAATGCTAACAGGCTAATACTAACAGGCTAGTGCTAACAGCTGATGCTAACAGGCTAGTGCTAACAGCTGATGCTAACAGGCTAATAGCTCCTTCAGCGTTCTTCTGTTTGATCTGATGTCAGCTGATCTGATCTGATGATCTGTTCTAGATCAAGACGTTAAACTGGAACCAACCAGTCAGGAAGTTCTGATGAGTTCTCAGTAGAACCTGGAGATACAATAGAATAGAATAGAATAGAACATATAATTTACTGATCCTTAATGGGGAGTGAATTTATAGCAGCAGCATGTTGACAGAGAGGAGTGAGCTGATGGAGGTCCAGAGCTGATAGAGGATGAAGGTAGAAGTTTTGCTTGGAGGGGATGGTGGAGGAGATGGTGGACCTGATGGTGGAGGAGAGATGGTGGACCTGATGGTGGACCTGATGGTGGACCTGATGGTGGACCTGATGGTGGACCTGATGGTGGACCTGATGGTGGACCTGGTCTCTCCAGTCTGAGCGTGTGCAGTAGGAGGAATGGAAACAATCATCTGTCATTCCTCCATCTAACCAGACTAACCCTGGTACAGGAAGCCTCTGACTCTGGGCTTGTTCTCAGTAATTCACTCTTTCAGCTTCATGTTTCTGTGTAAAACATGAAGCTGCTTCCTGGTAGATCAGAGGAGTCAAACTGATCTTAGTCCAGGTTCCACATCCAGTCCAGTTTGATCTCCACTGGACTGGACCAGTAGAACCACAGCATAACAACCTCTAAATAACCACAACTCCTAATGGGTCCTAATGTTCATATTTAAGGAATTATCTTTTTACTAAACATCATGACCAACCTGAAATTTTTGAAGAAAATAAATTAATCACAGGTATCTGGAACTGAATCAGAATGACACAAAAAGACAAAAAAAAAAAAGACACAAAATGACAAAAGAACAATCTAGTATTTTACTTTCTGATCCAAACAACTTGTCATGGTCTAGAAATGATTTTAAATTTATAGTTTTACTAATTTACAATCTGCAGGTAATGTCTTCTGGACCCTCTGGAGGACCGGTTGTGGACCTCCATCCCTGCTGTAGAGTCTGTGTCTCCATCTCCTCCAAATTATTTCATCATAGAGGAATATCTCCATGGTAGCAGATGAAGAGTCGGTCTATCAGCGTCTCCAGACCATCTCTCCTCCCTGCTAGTCCTTTTCCTCCCGATCATCTCCTCTACGTCTCTTCTGTAGAAAGTCCTCCAGAATATCACGTCTCATCCTGGTAGTTCTGTAGATCTCAGTGAGAGCAGAGGATCCTGTGAGAATAAATAAGATCCGTCTGGTTCCGTTGCTCCGCAGGTAGAACTCCACTGATTAACAGTCTTCTCCATCCATTCCTCTCCTCACTCCTCCGAGATGATCAATGCAAGTAGAATAAAGAAACACTTAAATTACCAACGATTGGAACAAACGTTTGGCATCAAGAAAAAAAACACTAAACTGAAAAATACAGGACTGAAAATCTGCGGGAACCGGAACCCTCTGGCTTTCTTTAGAACTCGGGAAAAACAAAAGAGATCAGAACAGATGAGGCTGTAGAAGCTGTTTGTTCTCCGGATGTTCTGATCCAGGATCAGTTTCTGGTGACTGAAGGTTCTAATGACAGAACCGGAAGTGTTCCTCAGTCTGAGTGTTTTGGTTCTGGTTCTCCTGCAGCACAGAGTGGAACCAACAGAGAGGGTTCTGACTGACGCTCTGCCGATACGGAATGTTAAAAGAGCCGGATCAGAACATCACTGGTTCTGGATTTGTTGTGTTTTTAATGTTCTTTACATGTTCTCTGTATGTTCCCACAGACAGAAATAAGTCAGAACAGTCTCAGACAGCAGACCTGATGGAGACCCGAGAACTTTAACAGAACCATCTCTGAACAGAACAGAACCTCCAGAACATGTGGAGATAAAGTGTGGACGTAACACTGTGCTGTTCTGCTGTGGTTCTCTGGTGTTCTGCAGCTGTTTATTGCATCAGAACAGATCTGGAACTGGCTCAGAACCTGTTGGGTTGAAGGTTCTAGATCAGCTGGACTCTGGAAGTTCTGTCAGAATGTTTCTGCACAGATGTTATTATTGGTTATTGATTACTGGATATTGGTTGTTGGTTATTGATTATTGGTTGGCGGTTATTTATTATTGGTTATTGTTTGTCAGTTATTGATTATTGGTTATTGGATATTGATTACTGGTTATTGGTTGTTGGTCCAGCTGATGGAGACGAAGCTGCGGTGGTTTTAATCATGAAACAAAATAAGATGAACATTCATGAAGTTTTCGAAAAATCTGTTAGAACGGAAAAGTTTAAAGGGAATCACTGATGAAAAATCCACCAGAACCTCCTCAGAACATCTGGTTTTTCATCTTCAGTAACTTTATCAATGATCAGCGTTCTACCTTCATACTGGGAATATTTCCAGAGTTCCAGGTCCTTGAGGTCCATAGAGGAGAACGTCCTCTGGAGAAAGTTCTAGAGTAGACCTACTGACAACTGGACAGTTGTCACATCGGACTTCCACTACAACTCTGGGAGCTGCCACCTCCAGAAGTTCTCTGATGACACAGCCATTGTCGGGTATCTGAGGGGGACGAGAGGAAGTACAGGATGGTCAAATCAAATCAAACTTTATTTATATAGCACTTTTCATACAGTTAAAAATGCAACGCAAAGTGCTTTACAACATTAAAAACATTAAAAAGAAGAAAACCCGTCCCTCCCTCCCTCCCTCCATATATACATATATGCACACAACTGCAGGAGCACGCACACGTACACACGTCCACACACACATACATACACACACACCCGTACATACACAGACACACACACGCCCACAGACACACACTCCCACCACTGACAGTAGGGAGACATGGCATGGCACTGACCATTGTGGAAAACGCCTCCAATTGGGGTCGTCCACACTGGGAGGAGTCGCAGGCCATGACCACTGGGGGCGCTGGCACCCAGACCCACAGACCCCCCGACCCCGACAGACAGGGGGACCCCCACACCGAGGTGGGGAGCCCCCCCAACCAGCTGGGCCGAGGGGACTCATGGACAGCACCCCCAGTGGGAGACCAGATATAGACCCCAGTGTGGAGGACCCCCCTGAGGAGAACACTGGAGTTAAATAACTAAAAATTTAAAACTACAAGATAGAATAAAAGACCTATAACATAAGTAAAAAGGTGAAAGGTTAAAAAAGTAAAAATACATACGAAAATAAATACAAAATGATAAGAACATAAAGATTTAAAAGGTCATCTCTGACTTTGTTGACTGGTGTGAGCTAAACCATCTGCAGCTCAACGCCAGTAAGACGAAGGAGATGATCGTGGATTTCAGCAGGAGGAGGACATCCCAGACTGCACCGGTGAACATCCAGGGTTTGGACATTGACATGGTGGACACATACAAATACCTGGGTGTTCACCTCAACAATAAACTGGACTGGACACACAATACAGAGGTTCTGTACAAGAAGGACCAAAGTGGTCTCCACCTGCTGAGGAGACTGAGGTCCTTTGGAGTGTGCAGGACTCTGCTCAGGACATTCTATGACTCTGTGGTAGCGTCTGCTATCTTCTATGCAGTGGTCTGCTGGGGAGCAGGGAGCAGTGAAAGGGACAGAAAGAGACTAAACAGAAGGTCAGGAGGGCTGGTTCTGTCCTGGACTGTTCCCTGGACTCCATAGAGGAGGTGGGTGAGAGGAGGATGTTGTCAAAGCTCACATCCATCATGGACAATCCCTCTCACCCACTGCATGACACTGTGGGGTCTTTAAGCAGCTCCTTCAGCAGCAGACTGAGACATCCACCCTGCAAGAAGGAACGCTATCACAGGTCCTTCATTCCATCTGCTGTAAGACTGAACAACATCAGCATCACTGGCTGATGTTAACATAAACTGGACTATATCATATTATCCCAAACCATAAAATTTGCACAGACATTATTGCACTGCTACATCTTTGCACTTTTAAACTTATTTTTTCAAGCCACTTTATATTGCATTGTTTACAGTGTGTCAATACTGCACTATTTCATCCTCATTTCTCATCCCTGTACATACTGTAAATATTATTACTGCTGTTCTATTATTATTTTATTCCTATTACTATGTCTATTGCTACATAAGCTGCTGTAACAATGTAAATTTCCCCTGGCGTGGGGAGAAATAAAGGACTTATCTTAACTGCTGAATCTATCTTCTGACTGTTCCTCTGATGTTCTCAGTTTGTTCTCATTGATGAACCAGTTTACAGCGTCACAGCTTGTTGAGTCTTCAGGTTTAGAGTTCTGGTTCTATTGGTTCTGTTGGTTTTATTGGTTCTGGTTCTATTGGTTCTGTTGGTTTTATTGGTTCTGGTTCTATTGGTTCTGGCTCTGGTTCGATTTGGTCCTTAGACTCCATGATGCTGCAGGAACCATCAAGTTCTCGTGGTTTAAATCTGATTCCTGATCAACCCTCAGATTGCCGTGGACAATGGCTTTGGAGGCGTGTACGGCCAGCAGAAAGCTGATTGGATGGTGGACGTGGTTCAGCAGTACTTCCATGACAATGGTGGGTAACCGTGGTAACTGCTGTGTGCAGGAGAAGCCAGAGAGACGTTTGGATCAGTCACTGAACTGTAAACTGTGTTTCCAGCTGACCTGCAGCCCTGTGAGGTGGAGGATTACCTCTCTGACCTGATGGACCAGGAGTTTGATACGGTGGTGGAGGACGGGAGTTTACCTCAGGTACACACACCTGAACACACACACACACACACACACACACACACACACACACACACACACACACACACACACACACACACACACACACACAGAAGTATGAGGACAGTAACACACGTTTTGTTTTTCAGTGTGAAGTTTATTAATTAAAATGTTCTGATGGTGTGTGTGTGTGTGCGTGTGCGTGTGTCCAGGTGTCTGTCCGTCTGCTGCAGCTGTTCTCTCAGTGGCAGCAGGGGGCGTTGCAGCAGCTCAAACACACCATCAGCACTCTGACACAGAACCAGAACCACAGAGCAACAGTCACAGCTCCGCCCACCCAGGAGGAGAGCAGCAGCGATGAAGCACAGGTAACCTGTCCCACAGGTACAGCTGAAGCACAGGTAAACTTGGCCTCTGTCTGGTGTCCATGTATCTCAGGTGTCCAGGTATCTCAGGTGTTCAGGTATCTCAGGTATCTCAGGTGTCTCAGGTGTCCAGGTGTCTCAGGTGTCCAGGTATCTCAGGTGTCCAGGTATCTCAGGTGTCCAGGTATCTCAGGTGTTCAGGTATCTCAGGTGTTCAGGTATCTCAGGTATCTCAGGTGTCCAGGTATCTCAGGTGTTCAGGTGTCTCAGGTGTCCAGGTATTGCAGGTGTCCAGGTGTCTCAGGTGTTCAGGTGTCCCAGGTGTTCAGGTGTCTCAGGTGTCCAGGTATCGCAGGTGTCCAGGTGTCTCAGGTGTTCAGGTATCTCAGGTGTTCAGGTGTCCCAGGTGTTCAGGTGTCTCAGGTGTCCAGGTGTCTCAGGTGTCCAGGTATCTCAGGTGTTCAGGTGTCCCAGGTATCTCAGGTAACTCAGGTGTCTCAGGTGTGTCAGGTGTCAAGGTATCTCAGGTGTTCAGGTATCTCAGGTGTCTCAGGTGTCTCAGGTGTTCAGGTATCGCAGGTGTCCAGGTGTCTCAGGTGTTCGGGTATCTCAGGTGTCCAGGTGTCTCAGGTGTCCGGGTATCTCAGGTATCTCAGGTATCTCAGGTGTCTCAGGTGTCCAGGTATCTCAGGTGTTCAGGTATCTCAGGTATCTCAGGTGTCTCAGGTGTCTCAGGTGTCAAGGTATCTCAGGTGTTCAGGTATCTCAGGTGTCTCAGGTGTCTCAGGTGTCCAGGTATCTCAGGTGTCCAGGTGTCTCAGGTGTTCAGGTATCTCAGGTGTCTCAGGTGTCCAGGTATCTCAGGTGTCTCAGGTGTCCAGGTATCTCAGGTGTCCAGGTATCTCAGGTGTTCAGGTATCTCAGGTGTCTCAGGTGTCCAGGTATCTCAGGTGTTCAGGTGTCCCAGGTGTTCAGGTGTCTCAGGTGTCCAGGTATCGCAGGTGTCCAGGTGTCTCAGGTGTCCAGGTATCTCAGGTGTTCAGGTGTCCCAGGTGTTCAGGTGTCTCAGGTGTTCAGGTATCGCAGGTGTCCAGGTGTCTCAGGTGTTCAGGTATCTCAGGTGTCCAGGTGTCTCAGGTGTTCAGGTATCGCAGGTGTCCAGGTATCTCAGGTGTTCAGGTATCTCAGGTGTCTCAGGTGTCCAGGTATCTCAGGTGTTCAGGTATCTCAGGTATCTCAGGTGTCCAGGTATCTCAGGTGTTCAGGTGTCTCAGGTGTCCAGGTATCTCAGGTGTCCAGGTATCTCAGGTGTTCAGGTATCTCAGGTGTCCAGGTATCTCAGGTGTTCAGGTACCTGTGGTTCTGTGTTCCAGGTGATGGAGGTGGACTCGTCGGGTCCTTCGGTCAGCAGGTCTCGGCCTCGTCCTCCTCAGGACAAAGAGGAAGAGGACGGCTGGACGCTGGTGAGGAAGAAGAAGTGAAGAAGAGCTACAGGAAGAGATTTTAATGAACTGATGTTTGTGTCTGAACGAGGAGCAGGACGACTGGCTTTATATTAAATATGTTAAACAAACGCTGTGATGTCACTGTTATGTCATACTGCATTCACCATGGCAACAGTCCTCCATTTTATCTGACAAACAAGATGGAGGAGGATCAATAAGCTGATTAACTGCTTTATTTACTGAAGATGAATGAGAGTTTAAATAGAAAACTGATGGTTCTGTCAGTAGAACCAGGTTCTGGTAGAACACACAGAACATGATCAATACAGCTAATGATCACTGATCGATCCGTGTGTGAAGCTTAAATCTTGAGCTGGTTGCCATGGAGACTCCCAGTATCGATCAGCTATCAGCTGTTAACGAGATCATTTAAAAATAAACACAGAAGGGGGCGGGGCCTCCTGCCGGGATGTGACGTCACTGACGGTGCGGAGCAGCAACATGGCGGCAGATTACTGGGAGCGAAGAAGAAGCGACCCTCCGTCAGCCTGAACCGAGCCGAGGACACCCCGGGAACGGCCCGGACCGACCCGCCCGGTGAGTAGCAGCCGCCGCGCCTCCGCTGTCACCGGGGAGCCGTCACTCAGACCCGCCGCCGTTCACGGAGCCGCTGCGCTCCGCCTCCGCTGCGATTTATAAGAGGGCCGCTGCAGCAAATACACACAGCCCGTAGTACTAGCAACACCAGCAAATACACACAGCCCGTAGTACTAGCAACACCAGCAAATACACACAGCCCGTAGTACTAGCAACACCAGCAAATACACACAGCCCGTAGTACTAGCAACACCAGCAAATACAAACAGCCCGTAGTACTAGCAACACCAGCAAATACACACAGCCCGCAGTACTAGCAACACCAGCAAATACACACAGCCCGCAGTACTAGCAACACCAGCAAATACACACAGCCCGCAGTACTAGCAACACCAGCAAATACACACAGCCCGCAGTACTAGCAACACCAGCAAATACACACAGCCCGCAGTAATAGCAAGACCAGCAAATACACACCGCCCGTAATGCTGGCAACACCAAGAAATACACACCGCCCGTAATGCTGGCAACACCAAGAAATACACAGCGCGCAGTACTAGCAACACCAGCAAATACACACAGCCCGTAGTACTAGCAACACCAGCAAATACACACAGCCCGTAGTACTAGCAACACCAGCAAATACACACCGCATGTAATGCTAGCAACACCAGGAAATACACACAGCCCGCAATAGTAGCAACACCAAGAAATACACAGTGCGCAGTACTAGCAACACCAGCAAATACACACAGCCCGTAGTACTAGCAACACCAGCAAATACACACCGCCCGTAGTACTAGCAACACCAGCAAATACACACAGCCCGTAGTACTAGCAACACCAGCAAATACAGACCGCACGTAATGCTGGCAACACCAGGAAATACACACAGCCCGCAATACTAGCAACACCAAGAAATACACAGCGCGCAGTACTAGCAACACCAGCAAATACACACAGCCCGCTGTACTAGCAACACCAGCAAATACCACAGCCCGTAATGCTGGCAAAACCAGGAAATACACAAAGCCAGGTATCAGCATTTAATACACAAACGCAGAACATAGACAGACTGTTAGCTGTTAGCATGTTAGCTGCAGCTGTCAGTCAGGTGATTCTTATTTTCTGCTCCGTCCCATGTTACCTGTCCAGGTGTGGTCTCCAGGCTGGCGGCCCCACCCCCCTCAGCGTCCCGCCCCCCCCTTCTCCCCCGGCCTCCCCTCATGGAGAGGATGAGGAAGATCAAGCGGCAGCTGTCACTCACTCTGGGGAGGGGCGGAGCCAGAGGAGGAGGCGGGGATAGGTCGCTGAGTGACAGCATCAGTCAGGACGTGACATCACACAGCGACTCAGGTAAACTCACCTGTCAGGGTTTGATTATTGATCCGCTATCCCGTCTGAAACCAGTCAGGCTCTGGCTGGTTCAGACACGTCTCACCTGACTCCTCCCTCTGCCCTGATTGGTTGGTTGGATCTCTGATTGTGATTGGTTGTTGCAGCTGTCAATCAGTCAGACTCTCGTTATTCCTTCGTTAATCTCGTTTCCTGTTTTTTTTCTCTGCTCAACCAACCATCACCCTCTTCCCCCCTCCATCCTCTCTCTTACCTCCCCTCCCTCCCCTCCCTGATGCCCCTCCCTGACGCCCCCCCTCCCCCCGATGCCCCACCCCACTGCTATGCCCCGCCCCCAGAGGTGGCGTCTCTCCGTTCCTCTGGAGGTCTGAAGGTTCGAGGTTCTTCTCCTTCAGTTCAGTCTCTGATTCAGTCCTACAGCAGCTCTCTGAGGAAACCTCGAGGTCTCGGTCGCAGCCTGAGCTCCTACCTGAACCACACCACCAGACTGGGTACTGACACTACTACTGATACTGCAAATACTCACTGTAGTACTGCAAACACACACACACACACACACACACACACACACACACACACACACACACACACACACACACACACAACGTGTACTAGTACTACTGCAGTCCACTTTCATTTCTGTGAATCTGAGCTGTGAACTATAGAAACACAGAGTGAACAACAGCAGAGTACAGTTCTAGAAGGAGTCATAGTTCCACTAATCAGGAGGTCTAGACGGAGTCATAGTTCCACTAATCAGGAGGTCTAGAAGGAGTCATAGTTCCACTAATCACGAGGTCTAGACGGAGTCATAGTTCCACTAATCAGGAGGTCTAGAAGGAGTCATAGTTCCACTAATCAGGAGGTCTAGAAGGAGTCATAGTACCACTAATCAGGTCTAGAAGGAGTCATAATACCATTAATCAGGTCTAGAAGGATCATAGTTCCACTAATCAGGAGGTATAGAAGGTATCATAGTGCCACTAATCAGGAGGTCTAGAAGGAGTCATAGTTCCACTAATCAGAAGGTCTAGAAGGAGTCATAGTGCCACTAATCAGGAGGTCTAGAAGGAGTCATAGTTCCACTAATCAGGAGGTCTAGAAGGAGTCATAGTACCACTAATCAGGTCTAGAAGGAGTCATAATACCACTAATCAGGTCTAGAAGGATCATAGTTCCACTAATCAGGAGGTATAGAAGGAGTCATAAGCCATGATTCCATAAGCACCTACTCGGCGCGGTGCTGCTCGGCTCGTCTTTGTTTGCGAGCGTTTCCATATGGATTAGTGCATGGTATCAGGCACGATTTTCCATACCTTCTCGGCTGAGGTTCCAACCGAGATGAAGTGAGCCGAGATGTGACGTCTACATAGTGCAGGCCACTGATTGGACAGGAGTGCAGGCCACTGATAGGACAGGGAGTGACGACACACGAGAGCGACTCCAGCACGAAAACAAAACCGGCATTAAAAAAAAACTAAACAGCGACGGTGTACATTGCTCTTCACGGACCTCTCTGTTCTTCATAATTTTAATATGACAGCCAGACCTGTACCGTGGGTGAATGAAGAGGTTGAGACTTTTCTGTCTTTGGTGGTGGACCAAAGAATACAGAGGGAGCTGGACGGAGAAAGTTTATCAGGAGGTCTCTGAGCGGATGGCCGCTCACATATACAGTAGACTGTATATAAAGAGGACAGAAGCAGTGTAGGGAGAAGCTGAAAAAGCTCAAAAATGACTATTGGTCCACCAAGGACCACAGCGGCCGGCGTGGGTCAACCAGGAGGTGTTGGAAGAGGTTTAATGGAAGCTATTTACTGGCACCGCACCGACAAGCAACAGGAGGGAGACTCAGCTGCTGCATTATTGGAGACGTTCGAGGACGGTGAGTGTTTTGTGACTTCAAGAAACTTTTACATCATTTGTCCCACTGGTGGCAAGCTTCTTTTAAGCAAACAAGTATATTTAGAAAGTAACGTTGTTGTCTCCTGTAGCAGACAGTAAGCTATCTAGTTAGCCATCGGCGCTAGCTAGTTAGCCATCAGCGGTAGCTAGTTAGCCATCAGCGCTAGCTCCGTGCTCTGCTTGTATTTCGTGCTGCTGTTTCTAACGTTTAGCTCTCAGAAGCTAATACATCAGTCAGCATGACGAACTAAGCTAGTGGTCGTACAGGTTTATTTTTTTCACAAGTTACAATGTCGTATTTTTCGTGTACTTATGGTGAATGTTTATTTCTGTTCAAGAATCCCTTTCCACATGCGAAGCCTGCTCCACCTCCGTCATGGAGCCCCCAGCTCCCCTGCCTCCTCTCCAGCACCAGCTTCAACACCAGTACCAGCTCGGACACCGACCCTGTCAACATCAACGTAACAGCAACGTCTTATCACCGGTAAGACACAGTAAACAGAGAGCATGGTTGATTTTCGCATTATTATTATTATTACTACAGGTGTAAATGCCTGCAAGCATGATCAGAACAGCGAGACTAACGACCAAGAATTCAGACAGGTGTAAATGCAAACTGTGCAGCTGCCAGCTCAGGAACGCCTGATGAAAGCTACGTCGCTACATTGACACATAAACTGACTAGACTGACTAGACTGACTAGTGCCAGTGTTTACATCCATCTCTTCTTCACGCTCCACTGAACCGCCTCCCAGCTACAGCGCCCCCCTCTGTCCCCACCTGGAACTCCCCCCATCTTCCCCTCCAGCACACCCACTGCCTGCCCCCTCTGGCTCCCCCTGCCCGTCACCCCCGCTCTACCAGAATTCAACAAGCTGCCAAATCCCCACCATCATCAGCTTCAGACAACCTCGGCAGCCCTCCCTCAGAAACTGCCATTTTGCTAACCTTCGCCCACTTCCACGGACCTCACAGCCTTGTCCCCAGAAGCCCTCCCCTAATCACACATCCACACTTCACCTGAACTTTGCCCTCTTCAACACCCGCTCCGTCACCAGCAAAGGCCCCATTCTACAATTATTCATCCTGGACAATAAACTGGACTTCCTCTGTCTAACCGAAACATGGCACAAACCACTGGACTTCTACCCACTCAACCAAGCCACTCCCTCCGGATACACGTACCTCAACTCACCCCGCCCAGAAGGTCGAGGAGGCGGCATCGCAGTCATCCACAAACAGGTCTTCACAACCATCCCACTTTCCATCCCTGCCTCCCCCTCCTTTGAACACCTTGTTTTTAAATTACCCGGTCCCACCCCAATGGTCACTGCTATCATTTACCGCCCACCTAAACCAAACCCCTCATTTCTCCCTGACTTTTCCCACTTTGCCACCCAGCTATTAGCTACATCTCCGTCAGTCCTCATTCGTGGTGACTTCAACTTTCACATGGACAACCTTCACAGTAAATCTGCCTCTGACTTCCTAGACCTCCTACAATCACTCAACCTCACCCAGCATGTCAATTTCCCCACCCACAACCATGGACACATCCTCGATCTGGTTTGCTCCTCTGGTCTCACAGTCCTAAATATCTCCAGCTGTCATCTCTCCATCTCTGACCACCTAGCAATAACTATGGACATCAGCCTCCCCACCCCCCTGCCCAAGGAAAAACGGACAATCTTTTTTAGAAACACTAGATCACTCTCCCCCTCTGTATTCTCCGCCTCACTGACCACTGCATTGTCCATCTCCCCTCCCCCATCAATCAATAACCCCACTGACCTCATCAACCACTACAATCATACTCTCTCTTCCTGTCTTGATCAGCTTGCTCCCCTCAAAT
Organism: Amphiprion ocellaris; assembly: GCF_022539595.1. NCBI lineage: Eukaryota > Metazoa > Chordata > Actinopteri > Pomacentridae > Amphiprion > Amphiprion ocellaris. Next base: position 500,048 of record NC_072773.1, read on the forward strand.
CCAAATTAGTCACTTTCTCCCACTCTGCTCCATGGTACACCCCCGAACTCCACCTCATGAAAGCCCATAAACGACAGCTGGAACGTCTTGTCAAGAAAACAAACCTGACAGTTCACCGTCAAGCCTACTCGGACTTCCTCCAACAATACAAAGACGCCCTGAAATCTGCTCGGTCCACTTTCTACTCTGACCTGATCAATACCAGCTCCAACAACCCCAAGTCCCTCTTCTCAACTGTCAATAAACTCCTTGCCCCCCCGGACACCGTCTCAAACTCGTTCACCACCGACAAGTGCAACCTATTCCTCTCTTTTTTCCATAACAAAATCAGCTCCATCCACAGCAGCCTTGTCACCTCTCCCACCTCACTTGATCCCCCCTCTCCTCCACCAAACCCTCTGAACTTTCCCCCCCTGGCCCACTTCTCGCCCGTTTCCCCCCTGGACCTGCCCAAATTCATCACTGGAACTAAAAACTCCACATCCTGCCTGGACCCCATCCCCACTGACCTCCTCAAAAACTGCCTCCCTGTTATCTCCCCCCTCATCTCTAACATCATCAACACTTCCCTCAGTACTGGCTGTGTCCCCTCACCCCTCAAGCTCGCCTCTGTCTCCCCCATCCTCAAAAAACCTGGTTTGGATCCAACCTCCCCTCACAACTTCCGGCCCATCTCCAACCTCCCCTTCTTATCCAAAACATTAGAACGTGTCGTCGCTGCCCAGTTGAAAACTCATCTCACCTCCAACAACCTGTATGAAACCTTTCAATCCGGATTCCGCTCTCATCACAGCACTGAAACTGCTCTCCTCAAGGTCACCAACGATCTCCTCCTCTCCTCAGACTCTGGACAAGTCACCATCCTCATTCTTCTCGACCTCTCTGCAGCATTTGACACAATCAATCACTCCATCCTCCTGTCCCGCCTTCAATCCTCCATTAACATCACCGGCACTGCCCTCACCTGGTTCACATCATATCTCACAAATCGACAACAATTCATCAAGGTCAACAACTGCACATCTGCCACCGCCCCCCTGTCCCATGGTGTCCCTCAAGGATCAGTCCTTGGCCCCCTCCTCTTTATCCTATACCTCCTCCCCCTCGGCAACATCATCCGCCGCCACAACCTACACTTCCATTGCTACGCCGACGATATCCAACTCTACATCTCCACCAACACCACCGCCACCACCACCCTCCCCTCTCTCTCCAGCTGCCTGGCCGACATTAAATCCTGGATGAGGAAAAATTTTCTCCTGCTAAACTGCGACAAGACTGATCTCATCTTTATTGGACCTAAATCACTCACACCATTTCCCCACTCCCCCATTACCATTGATAACACCACCCTATCTCCTTCTGCTCACATCCGCAACCTCGGTGTGATATTTGACAGCAACCTCACTTTTGAACCCCACATTAATCAGATCACCAAAACTGCCTATTTCCATCTCCGCAACATCGCCCGTCTCCGCCCCTTCCTCTCCTTCTCAGCTGCTGAAACCCTCATTCATGCCTTCGTCACTTCCCGCCTTGACTACTGCAATAGCATTCTCTTCGGCTCCACCTCCAAAGTTCTCAATAAACTTCAACTCATTCAAAACTCTGCTGCCCGACTCCTCACCCGAACCTGTTCTCACGACCATATCACCCCCGTCCTGCAGAACCTCCATTGGCTCCCCATTTCACACCGCATCCAGTACAAACTGCTTCTCCTCACCTTCAAGTCCATCCATAATCTTGCCCCCTCTTACCTTACCGATTTGCTCCTCCCCTACACCCCCCCCAGGAATCTCCGTTCCTCCCACACAAACCTCCTTTCCATCCCGCACAGGACCAGCCGGCGACATTGGGGGGACAGAGCCTTCGCCATCGCCGCCCCCACACTCTGGAACTCCCTCCCCCATGCCCTCCGTGACTGCACCAACCTCAACACATTTAAATCCCTTTTAAAGACTCACCTTTTTAGATCTGCTTTCCTTAAGTGATTCTGTATTTTATCTTGAATTTGTTTTACTATCTATTGATTTTAATTAACAGTTTTGTTTTATCTTATTGTATTTTATGTACAGCGTCTTTGAGTTTTTGGAAAAGCGCTTTATAAATAAAATTTATTATTATTATTATTATTATTATTATTATTATTATTATTATAAACAGAACACATGCAGCTGCATTTTTTTCCTATTGACTTAACAAGTAAGTCACTCTAATTCACTTTCTGGTGCAATGTAGTATTGCAACCATTCTTCTTATAGTCACTAGGTAACTGTGAAACTGAATGAAAATATACATAGAAATAAGAAAACACAGCTGTTCTTAGGAACTCCAAAATGTGCACAAGATGAAATGAAGTTCACACCACGTTGTTTTTAGTTGTGGTGGAGGAGATACTATTTGTGCTTCAGTTAAAGCAAAGAGTGCCAAAAATTTATTAAAGTAAAACTATCAAAGACATGATCATGATTGAAAATCAATGGACGGGTGGCTAAACACATCACATCATAGCTGTGGAGTCCTTCAAGATCCTGGGGACTACAATCTCTCAGGACCTGCAGTGGGAGACGAACATCCCCTCCATCCTGAAAAAGGCTCAGCAGAGGATGTATTTCCTATGACAGCTGAGGAGACATGGCCTGCCACAGGAGCTGTTGATCCAGTTCTACACTGTAGTCATCCAATCTGTCCTGTGCACCTCTGGATCAGCCACACAGCAGGACAGAAACAGACTACAGCCTGTAGTACGGACTGCAGAAAACATCATGTTTTGGCATTAAGATCCCCAATGCAGTTTTGATTCAGGATGCGACTAAAACAGAAACGGATGAAGAAGCTATTGGATTTTTAGAACAGTATGGTAAGATTTTGAAATTTGAGTTTATTGATGAACCAGAGTCAGCTTTTCATCATTCGATTGTTGTAGAATACAGTTCGGGTGCGGCGTTAGTTGCGTTGCGTCCAATTTTGCCCTATACATACGTGTGCAATGATCATAAAGTTACCTACGGCATTTTGGATTTATCTTCAGCCTGTGTAGATGAGGTTGGTAAATTACAAACCGAAAGCTACCTGTCTGAATTGCAAAAAGTTGCAAAATCAACTGGTCAAGATTTTGCAGTTGTTTTGAATGGGGTGATGTCTCTGCTTGGTCAGACAGTCTCCAAGCTCCACCCCACTGAAGAGAAGTCGAATGCAGAGGACAAGACCACAGAGCCATCATCTACTGCCCCCTTTGAAGTTCAAGTTGCTCCTGCGGTCCACCACACTCAACCACCGCCAAAGGTTGAGCCAGAAACAACAGCCCGGGTTTCCTCAGGACCATCTCTGTCAGCCATGTCACACACTGATTTGCATCCACCTAAGGTTCAACGATATGTAGTCGAGCATATCGTCAAGAGCGATGACAGTGCTATGAACTCTTCCACACAACGTCTCAGAGCCTTCTCCGGAAGATCGCCTCGACCCCAAACAGAGTCTGATTATGACACGTGGCGTTCGGGAGTGGAGCTGCTGCTGCAAGATCCTGCTGTGTCCGACCTCGAGCGCTCACGCAAGATCTTCGATAGCCTGTTACCACCGGCGGCTGACATGGTTAAGCACTTGAGACCTGACACTTCACCGACTGTCTATCTCCAAACACTCGATTCAGCATATGGCACGGTTCAGGATGGCGATGAGCTATACGCCAAGTTCATGGACACGTTCCAAGATGCCGGAGAGAAATCATCAAGCTATTTACAACGTCTACAAGTGGCATTAAATCTGGCTGTGAAAAGAGGCGGAGTGGCAACCAGAGACTTCGACCGACACCTATTGACCCAATTCTGCCGTGGTTGTTGGGATAATTCCGTAATCACAGAACTACAGTTAAAGCAACGTAAACAGAATCCCCCATCATTCGCCGAACTTCTACTACTTTTGCAAACTGAAGAGGATCGTGAAGCAGCCAAAGCCGTCCGCATGAAGCAACATCTTGGCTCATCCCGACCCAGAGCTGCAGCCCATGCGCAGTACGCCTATGCCGACAGTGCAGAGAAAAATGAGATTGCTGCACTCACAAACGTCACGCAGCAACTCGCTCAACAGTTGGCCGATATCCAGAAGCAGCTAGCAACACTCACTGCTGCCCAGTCAAGTTCCAGTTCTGCTGCTTTAAAGTCCACACCCAGCCGTATGTCGGGTGCGGGACAGAGGGCGGGCAAGCCAATAAAGAACCCGGCTTCTGTTCCAAAACCAGGCTATTGCTATCGGTGTGGTGAAGATGGCCATATCAAGACTCACTGTGATAACCCCCCGAACTCTGCACTTGTCGCGCATAAGAAGAAGCAGTTCGCAGAAAAACAACAAAAATGGCAAAGGTCAAACCCCACATCAAGAAATCCTTTAAACTAGATCCAGTTCCAGTTGTGGGGCGAACCGGAACTGTTGTGGACCCACAATGTCCCAACAAGAAGAAGAAACATGTCCAATGTCAAGAACTAACTCAGATTCCTCCTGCTCTTCCATCTCGGCTACCCAAAGGTCTCATTGGATCTCGGTGCACAGCTTGTCAGAGAGGAGCGCTATTAAGCGGCTCACTCTCCAACCAGGAACCGCTCGCTGTGATGAACGACACGGAGGCTTCTCTGTACTTGCAGCAAGGGTAACCCACTCAGTGCAACGAGACACTTCTAGTGTAAGTTACAAAGAGGTGGTCCCTGTCATCCTTTATTTATACAGGTGGGTTACAGGATAATGATATGCAAGTAAATGGGAGTGAATAGAGTTGAATGTGGGTGTGAGTGAAGAGCAGAAATAAGAAAAGTATGATGGGTGTAGTAAATGCATAGCTTATATATGAAAACATCATATGTTACAATCAGGGTTAACACAGTTCACAGTACAACTATTAATGATAATATAAAAAACCTTCTAACACAGCTAATATCAAAATTGCTGGTGAAGAATTCAGCTGTCTCATGGACACCGGATCGCAAGTCACTACGATGCCAGTTTCGTTTTACAACCAGCATTTTGCAGACCAGCCAGTAAAATTTCTGTGTGAGTTACTGCAAGTTGAAGGAGCTGCAGGGCAAACGGTTCCGTATCTTGGATATGTGGAGATGGTGGTCACCTTCCCAAGTGAGTTCCTGGGAGCTGATTTTGACGTCGCTACACTGGCTCTCGTCGTTCCAGACGTCGGAGCCCATCAGTCACCAGTGTTGACTGGAATGAATACGTTGGAGCCTCTGTACAGTCAGTATGTGGGAAGCGAGTTCTCCAACTTCCAGCCAACTGCCAATGGCTACAAAGCAGTCCTCAAGCTTCTATGGATATGCCACCAGCAACAACAGGTGGGCAGCGACGGAGTTGTGAGAGTAGCCAGCAAGTCTCCAGTTCTCATCCCTGCTGGACACACGATCGTCGTCGATGGCTCCGTCCACAACACCATGACGGCTCCAGGTCAGTGGGCGCTTGTGGAGCATCCAGCCTCACCTCTGCCAGGTGGGCTGCTTGTCAAAAGTTCTTTGATAATGCTCCCAAGCCAATCCCACAAGAAGATCCCGGTCATTCTCAGTAATGAGTCCGACCAAGATGTGACCATCCCACCACTCTCCACCATCGCAGAACTCTCAATTTCTCCTCAGATCCTCTCACACACAGTGTCAACGAGCCAGTCAGCATCGAGTCCACCCACTTTGAAGCTGGATTTTGGAGAGTCACCTATTCCGCCGGAGTGGAAAGCAAGAATCACAAAAAAGCTGAATCAGATCCCGGACGTCTTCTCACTCAGTGACATGGACTTCGGATGCACTGACAAGGCGAAACATCACATCAAATTGAGTGACGAAACTCCATTCAAGCACCGAGCCAGACCTATCCACCCTCAAGACATCGAGGCAGTCCGACAACATCTAAGGGAATTGCTGGAAGCCGGTGTCATTCGTGAGTCGGAGTCACCATTTTCATCACCTATAGTCGTGGTCCGGAAGAAGTTATGCATTGATTATCAGAAGTTGAATATGCAGACTGTAAAAGACGCCTATCCGTTGCCCAATCTGGAAGAGTCTCTGTCCGCCTTGTCCGGGTTGAAGTGGTTCAGCGTGCTTGATCTGAAAAGCGGATACTACCAGATTGAAATGAATGAATCTGATAAAGAGAAGACCGCCTTTGTGACGCCCATAGGATTTTGGGAATTCAATCGGATGCCCCAAGGGGTCACTAACGCTCCGTCCACGTTCCAGCGATTAATGGAGAAGAGTATGGGGATCTCCATTTAAAAGAAGTCCTCGTTTACCTCGATGATCTCATCATCTTTTCTGACTCGCTGGAAGAGCACGAGCGGAGGCTTCTTAGAGTTCTAAATCGTCTCAAAGAATATGGATTGAAACTTTCTCCTGAAAAATGTAAATTTTTCCAGACATCGGTGAAATATCTGGGCCACATCGTTTCGGAGAGAGGAGTAGAGACTGATCCAGACAAGATCCTCGCATTGAAATCCTGGCCAGTTCCAAGGAATTTAAAGGAGCTCAAGTCATTCCTAGGATTCGCTGGTTATTATCGAAGGTTTATTAAGGGTTATTCCACCATCGCCAAACCTCTTAATGAACTGACACGAGGCTACGCACCTACCTCCAAGTCCAGGAAATTATCCAATCCAGCCATGTTCCACGACACCAAGATGCCCTTTGGAGAAAGATGGTCCACAGATTGCCAAATTGCTTTTGAAACACTCATCGAAAAGTTGACCAATTCGCCAGTCCTTGGCTTTGCAGACCCGAAACTCCAGTACATATTACACACAGACGCCAGCACCACGGGGCTCGGAGCGGCTCTATACCAAGAACAAGAGGGCCAGCTCAGAGTGATCGCATATGCCAGCCGTGGCCTATCAGCAAGCGAGTCGAGGTATCCTGCACACAAACTAGAATTCCTTGCGCTGAAGTGGAGTGTGTGTGAGAAGTTTCACGACTACCTGTATGGGGCCCATTTCGTGGTAGTGACAGATAACAACCCGCTCACTTACCTGCTAACATCGGCGAAGTTGGATGCCGCCAGCCACAGGTGGCTTGCCGCCCTCTCCACCTACACTTTCAAGCTGCAGTATCGAGCAGGAAAGCAGAACCTTGACGCTGATGCCCTATCTCGCTGCCCTCACAGCCATCCTGCTGACGTGTCAGTGCAAAAAGACTGGGACCTGATCAACAAGTTCACGAAGGAACATCTTATTGAACCTGGTGAAGTGGAGGAACTTGATGCGGACATTATCACTGCTATCTGCCATCGCTGTCTCGTCACCAGCCAACCCAGCAGTTCAGCGGAGAGTCCCATCGCTCTGGTTGAATCTTTGAGCCTGTCAGCCAAAGCAATCCCTGACAGTTACGTCAGTGAAGACCATCATGGCCTGCCAGTTGTCCCATCCTTGTTAGCCCTGGACCTCAAGGAGAAGCAAAGGGCAGATCCCGTGATCAGAGAGGTCATCCACTAGATGGAGACTGGTGAGAAGGTTCCCCCTAGAGTGAGACAAGAACTTCCGGACCTGATGCTGAGGGAACTGAATCGCCTCGAGCTACAAGAGGATATCTTGTACAGAAGGAGGAATGATGGAGGAAAAATGTCGTTTCAGTTGGTCTTACCTGAGGAGCTGAGGTCCATGGTCTTCAAGAGTTTACACATTGACATGGGTCACCAGGGAATCGAGCGGACGTTGGACTTGGTACGCTCCAGATTTTTCTGGCCTCACATGGCAGCTGAAATTGAAGCAAGAATCAAGTCATGTGACAGATGTGTGAGACGTAAGGCACTCCCAGAAAGTCTGCACCACTCATTAACATCAAGACCACTCGTCCTTTGGAGTTGCTCTGCATGGACTACTTGTCGCTCGAACCAGATCAAAGCAATATAAAAGATATCCTCGTGTTCACTGACCATTTCACAAAATTCGCAATAGCCATACCCACAACAAACCAAAAAGCGAAGACGGTGGCTAAGTGTCTATGGGAGAACTTCATAGTGTGCTACGGGATCCCTGAATGTCTCCACACAGATCAAGGACCAGACTTCGAGTCGAAGTTGATCAAAGAACTCTGTCAACTTGCTGGGATCATCAAGACCAGAACAACCCCTTACCATCCTAGGGGCAACCCAGTTGAGAGATTCAACCGGACCCTACTCAGCATGCTCGGGACCCTCGAGAATAAGAAGAAAGCCAAATGGAAAGAACACGTAAAACCATTAGTGCACGCTTACAACTGCACACGGAACGACGTCACGGGTTTTACACCATACGAACTCATGTTCGGCCGTTCACCACGTATTCCGGTGGATTTGGCCTTTGGCTTACCTGTCCGTGAAGATAAGTCCACTTCTCATTCCCAGTATGTTGAGAGCCTCCGGTCCCGGCTCGAAGAAAGCTTCCAAATAGCTTCAAAGAATGCTGTCAAGTCCGGTGGAAAAAACAAATCTCGCTTTGATCAACGTGTAACTCCGTCCAGTCTAAAGGAAGGAGATCGTGTGTTGGTACGGAATGTCAGGCTTCGTGGCAAGCACAAGCTCGAAGACAAATGGGAGCAGGATGTGTACGTTGTCGTGAAGCGTGCTGGAGAACTGCCAGTGTACACAGTGCAGCCGGAGAACAGGGCAGATGCACCCACTCGGACGCTGCATCGAGACTTACTGCTTCCATGTCCCTTCCTGTCATCCAGTAATGATCAAGATCTGTTGCCAGTCACACCGCCACGTCGTCCACAAACCCTAAGCCAGAAACCTACCTGTGTTGATCCTGAAGAAGAGCTTGGTGAGGAGGGAGATGAATGGAATGTGCCTCAAGTCCAGCTCCAGCCGACCACATTCCAGTTCGAAAGATCGTACATAGTCGAACCTTCTGCTGAGTCCATGCCACTGCCTTCGTCCAAGGCTGCTGTTGCCTCGCCTGTTCCTTCTGCCGAACCTGTTCCTGAAACACTGCAAAACGACTTACCTGAAGATGGGGAATCCTCTGAGTCCGACCTTTCCTTACCTGCGGAAGAACCACCTGACCCTGGTGAGAACTTATCTGAGCCTGAAGAGATCCATCCCACAGATGTCCCTGAGGACTTACCTGAAGAACCAGAGCTGGCGGACCAAGCAGAGACATCACCCCATCAGAATGAGCCATTGCTAACTGAACCTGAAACACTTACAGAAGTTCAAAACTTACTTGATCCAGTTGTTGACTCCGTTCCTACTGTCAAACGTTCGGGTAGACAGCGTCGACCTCCTGATCGCCTTCAATATGCGGCTCTTGGGAAACCAATCATTTCTGTTGTTCAAACACTCTTCCATAGTATAGTTGATGCTTATAGCGAAGCACTTAGTACCGCTGCAGCAACCAAAAATTTTCAACCTTGCGTTTATGAAGTTTAGCATGCATCAGGAGTTGCATGATCTAAAGGGGGGAGGGTGTAACCCGGGTGATAAAACCCTAGTTAGAAATATAAATAAGTAAGTATATCCTCCATTCCCGTCTCCAAAACTGTCCTGTCAAATGCGTAATGACATCATACGTCACGCTGTGCGTCCTATCACGTGACGGTGCGCGGCCAATCGGGTTGTTTTATATCCGGAAGTCACTCGCGAGCTTCGAGAGGGGGACGCGTTGGGAACATTTGCTGCAAGGAGCCAACTACCGGAGCCGCGGGTGTTGATTAAAGAAGGAATTGGCCAGGTGATGGTGAGCTAGACCCAAAGAATTATAGGCCCACACTGCCTGAAGAACCCTGGAGCTCGAACTGAAGTGAACTGAACTGGACCTCCTGCACCTCCTCCACCTGGTTGGGCTGGTAGGAGGCTCCTTTAAGGCAGCCGCCCCTCTCTTTTACTTTTTGCCCCTCGCAACAACTCATTCTTGGCCCAAACCCATTCACCACTCATTCAACACTCCCTTTTCCTGGACACCGCCCTTTCCCTCTGGACTCTGGACGATTTGGGCCACTGAACTGTTGCGTGTGTTCTATCTCGGCTGAACTTCAGAACTCTTTCGCGCGTCTAATGGATCGTTTTTCATGTGTTAATGGATCCATTGAATAATGGTTTCTTGTGAAATAATTCTGCACTTCTCATGAATGGCCATTCACTTTAAATGTTAAATGTTGTTTGTCTATGTCAAAATATAATATAATTGGTACCACCTAAAACTTATATCATTGTGTTCAGTCTCCTTTCCTCCACTCCTAGAGCCGAACTTAGATCTGTCTGATCTCTAGCCCAATTCAACCAATACTCCAACTGCAAACTAGTACTAATACAGCGCTAATAGTAGCGGCATATAGGCTACAATCATCAGAGACCCCACTCACCCTGGACATTAAACTGTCTCCCCCCTCTGGCAGGTGCTACAGATCCCTGTACACAGAAATCACCAGACGCAAAAACAGTTTCTTCCCCACTGCCATCACTCTAATAAACAGCTGAGCCATTCCTAAACACCTGTACAATAGTCAGTATTCCAATGGACATGTACAGCATTTTTTTCACCATGAACAGCATTCTCTGCTTTTGCACTACCGTGTTTATAGCAATTATCACTTTGCTAATGTGTTTATTCCAGTCTAGCTGTAAATTTCTGTATATATTGTTTTATTTAATTTTGCTATTTCATTTTTCTTCCTGTTCCTCTTTCTATAGTTTCTTTATTTTTTATTATTCGCTTCCATATTCCTAGGATGACACCTACAGCCGAAACCAAATTCCTTGCATGTTGCATGTAAAGCTGATTCTGATCACTTTTCTGTCTTTGGTCTAGGCAAGAGGAAAAGGTACAACAGAAAATTGAACCTTCCAAGTGTGCTTGTGGAGATGCAGGCTGAGAAGGAGTGGAACCGGCACCCAGCATGATGAGAACATCTGGTTGCTCCTCAGCGAGGCAAGAGAGAATGAAGCGGCCTTGCAGCGGGAGGAGATGGCCCAGATTGCTGCCTTCAACCAGTCATTCCTGGGTGTGCTGGGGCAGCTGGGGCAGGCAGTGCTGGGTGTACTGGGGCAGCTGGGGCAGGCAGTACTGGGTGTGCTGGGGCAGCTGGTGCAGGCAGTGGGCAGCCAGCGAGTCCACCTCCCAGAGACTTGAGATTTAGTTGTATATAGTTTTACTTTTAGCCCTCCACTGTAGGACAGGCCCACCACAGTTTGTACTTTGCACATTGTAAATAGTTTTGATTTTGCCGCTGACTAATAAACTATTTTGTGACTTATGTGATTGCATTATAACTTTTCATTTTGTCTGTTAAGACACTGGTAGGAAAAGAGTCAACAGTCTGAACCAAACAATTCTGTATTCCCTAATAATGCATTTATGTTTAATGGGATTTAACATGTTTTAACACAAACTCCTTTATGGTTCATAATTCCGTTGACTGAATTACACCAAAGCAATACTGATTTATCAAACTGGAATAGTCTTAAAACAGCCGTTTTAATGTTTTGGTGTTTAATTTCTCATGTAATCTTGCTAACCTTCACAAATAAAACAATAGCATAGACACATCTGCAAAAGGTACAAAAGTTTATTGACAGAATTGCATTAAAGAAAACAATAGCGGTCCGGGGACAGAGAAACAGAAGTATAACGAGAAGAATAACTTTTAACTTTTGCATGACACGTACTGCATCAGTGCATCCTGTACATCTCTGTCCTCCTCCTCTACACCTTGTGCCACTGCAGGCTCATGTGCTGCTGCTTCAGGTAAATCCCATGAAGTCTCATCAGAGAGCATCTGAAACACATACACAGCATACATATTTTAATACCTAATAGCGATAAACTGCAGCCATTACAGGTTGTTCACAGGACTGATACACGATAGCTAGCGAACTAGCATTAGCTTACCCTCATATGTCGTCTCGTTCATATCCTCTTGTTTTCGGCTTGATACTGCTGCATCGCCTCCCAAACTCTCCTGTGTGTCTCCTGAGTGTTTCGACTCGCGGCTCTCAGCTTTCTCCGACTCTTCTATTACTTTGAATCTGACAGAAAGCCACAGACCGAGCAGCAGGTTAACCATCGCCTCCGTTATGTTGCGTTTGTGTCGCACGCAAATGACATTAAGGGACTTTCGGCTCGCTGTGCTATGACGACTCCACCCTCGATGAGGCTATATGGAAAAACAACTAAACCGAGACGAGTCGAGTCAGATACAATAGTGGCGAACCGTACCGCGCCGAGTAGATGCTTGTGGAATCGTGGCTATAGTTCCACTAATCAGGAGGTCTAGAAGGAGTCGTAGTATCACTAAGCAGGAGGTCTAGAAGGAGTCATAGTACCACTAATCAGGAGGTCTAGAAGGAGTCATAGTACCACTAATCAGAGCTCCTAAAATGACTCCACAGACAGTGAACTACTTTCTCCATCCAGCTGTAAAAACAGACGGCAGCTGCTTCAGACTTGGTTCAGGGGTTCTCCATGGAAACCAGAGTTAGTGTGAAGCTCAGACAGTGTGAAGGAACCTTCAGAACATCAACCTCTATGGATGGAGGACCAGAACTAAACCTGGTTGCTGCTCAGAACTAAACTTCCAGATGAAAGTTTGCTGAAGAACATGAGAAGAAGCCTGATGGATGTTGGAGAACATTCTTTGGTCAGATGAAGATCAATGAGTTGGTCTCAGATGGAGTCCAGGTGTTTGGTGATAACCTGACCAGGACAACCACAGTGGATGTATAGTCCTGACAGTGAAGCATGGAGGTCCAAAATGTGTCCAAAATGACTTTAACTTTCCCAGAAGGACTGGGTTGTCCCACCAGGACCTGGACAGTGTGAGTCCTGAAATCACCAGAACCTTTGAGGTGTTCTCCAGAGACAGGTAGAGCAACACAGCCCCTCCAGCACAGAGCAGCTGAAGAAAACCGAGAAGATGTGAGCAGAAATGAGTGGACTCTGGTTTCCTCCATAAGGAGGACTCAAGTAGGACATACAAGTCCACCCTCACCGTGTGTTTGTGTATAACTGTGTGTTCCTGTGTTTATGGTTTGCAGAGATCGTCCATGAAGATGTGAAGATGAGTTCAGATGGAGAAAGTGATCCAGCTTCTTCTTCAGATGATGTTCAGAGTCCAGTTAGAGTCCGAATGAGGAACAAGAAGATCTCCACAGAGGTGAGACTAGCTTCAGCTGTTGTTTGGTCACATGGAGATGGACCTTCACAGTGAGTCTCTGCCCAACAGGACATCAACAAACGTCTGTCCTTACCTGCCGACATCCGTCTCCCTGACGACTACCTGGAGAAGTTTAATGTGATTGGTCCGGCTTTGTTTGAGCAGCCAATCAGCAGGCGGCTGCGTCGGGTGTCTTTGGTACGTCCACCTGCTTCTGTCTCATTATGGAGGACGTTAAGAGGTCTGACTGTCTGAAGATTAACCTGTCTGTCCGTCTGTCTGTCCTCCTGTCTGTCTGCCTGTCTGTCTGTCCGTCTGTCTGTCCGTCTGTCTGTCTGTCTGCAGTCAGAAATTGGTTTTGGGAAACTGGAGACATACATCAAACTGGACAAACTGGGAGAGGTGAGGATTCTGTTCAACTACAGTTTGAATCTGGTTTAGTTAAATATGAAAAACTCACCTGTCTGTCCTCCTGTCTGTCCTGTTCCTAGGGAACCTATGCTACGGTGTATAAAGGTCGCAGTAAGCTGACGGAGAACCTTGTTGCTCTGAAAGAGATCCGACTGGAACATGAAGAAGGAGCTCCGTGTACTGCGATCAGAGAAGGTACTGCAGTAGCAGAACCAGTAGAAGTAATACCGGTCAGAAATTCTAGAACCTCTCAGTGTTTCCAGTGTTTTATAGGAGGTTCTCCATGTTAATTACTGATTGGTCTCTGAAATGAAGCACAGAACAAATAAACACCTGAAGTTAAATAAATCTATTTAGAACCAAAATGTCCTCTAAACCTCTGACTAATCAGAGTTCCTCCAAAAATTACCCCAAAAGATCCAAAAATTACACTAAAAGATCCAAAAATTACACTGAGATGCACGAATGAAACAAAAAGATAAAAAAAGACTAAAAGATATAAAAACCACACTAAAAGATAGAAAAATGACACTAAAAGATCAAAAAGTTACCTCAACAAATCCAAAAATTGCCCCAGAAGATCCAAAAATGACACTAAAAGATCCAAAAATTACACTAAAAGATGCGCAAATGAAACAAAAAGATGAAGACTGTAAAAGATCTAAAAACCACAGTAAAAGATAGAAAAATGACACTAAAAGATCAAAAAATTACCTCAAAAAATCCAAAAATTACCCCAGAAGATCCAAAAAGGACACTAAAAGATCCAAAAATTACCCCAGAAGATCCAAAAATGACACTAGAAGATCCAAAAATTACACTAAGAAATGCGTGAATTTAACAAAAAGATAAGACTCTAAAAGATATAAAAACCACAGTAAAAGATAGAAAAATGACACTAAAAGATCAAAAAAATTACCTCAAAAAATCCAAAAATTACCCCAGAAGATCCAAAAAGGACACTAGAAGATCCAAAAATTAGCTGAAAAGATTGAAAAATTACCCAAAATGATCCAACAATGACCCTAAAAGAACCGAAAATTACCCCAAAAGATCCAAGAATTACCCCAAAAGACCCGAAAATTGCAACTGATGAACCAAAGGTTTCCGATTTAGATCCATCAGTCCATCACACCTTCTTCCAGTCTTCAGTAGTCTATTGGTGGTGTTTCATGGTCCAGGAAGCCTCTTTTTCTGATTCTGTCTCATCGACGGCTTTCTGCTGCACCTCCACCTGTCAAACCTGCAGCTCCAAGTCTTCTCTCTACAGTTAAACTGAGACTTCTTCCTATGACCTCTATGAAGCTGGTTGAAGCTGTTGTCCTGTGAGCTCCTATCACCAAGATGTTGACTCACAAACTGGTCTTCTTTGGGTCTTCCACACCTCTTCCTCTCAGTTTCCTCTAGTTTCTGAGCCTTTTGATGGAGAAGAAAACTGGACTTTCTTCCTCTCTGCACAAAGACCTCCATGTTTGAGTCCTGGTGGCCTGTCTCTCTTCTGTTGGTAATTTCCTTTTCCTCTCCACTTTTATAGCAACACACTACTTTATGCAGTACTTCCTGTTCTAGTAATGTTCTGGAGGGTTCCATGGTAGGTTTCCACACTACTTTCTGCAGTACTTCCTGTTCTAATAACGTTCTGGAGGGTTCCATGGTGGGTTCCAACACCACTTTATGCATACAGAGGGGGTTGGAAGGAATCTAGAAAAGTTGGGAACCTGTAGGATTTGGTTTCTCCAGCTTTCAGGGCTTCATTAGCCTCCATTGGTGCAGAACAGCTTCCAGCTGTGAACCCATTTCTGTTCCTGATGAAGGTCTTCAGTAGAATTCTAGATGTTCTTTATTGTTCAGTTCTGGAGATCCTGACATTTATTAACCTCTGGAAGTTCACCTCTAACCTCTGGACCATTTCAACACATTCACTGGGAACACTGGAAACACTGGGGACACTGGAAACACTGGTGACACTGGGAACACTGGAAACACTGGAAATACTGGAAACACTGGAAACACTGGGCCGTTCTGAAACTTTAACCAGTAGTATACGTCTAGTTCTACAGTGGTAGTAGTACTGCAGTATCAGTGATAGTACTGCAGCATCAGTGGTAGTAGTACTACAGTATCAGTGGTAGTAATACTGCAGTATCAGTGATAGTACTGCAGTATCAGTGGTAGCAGTACTGCAATATCAGTGATAGTACTGCAGTATCAGTGATAGTACTGCAGTATCAGTGGTAGTAGTACTACAGTATCAGTGATAGTACTGCAGTATCAGTGGTAGTAATACTGCAGTATCAGTGATAGTACTGCAGTATCAGTGGCAGCAGTACTGCAATATCAGTGATAGTACTGCAGTATCAGTGGTACTAACTGCAATGTTTTCCTCCCTCAGTGTCTCTGCTGAAGGATCTGAAACATGCCAACATCGTCACGCTTCATGACATCATTCACACGCAGAAATCCCTCACACTGGTGTTCGAATACCTGGTAACACAACAGACACACAACACAGGCACACATCAGACACACAGCAGACACACAACACAACAGACACACAAAACAATACACACACAACAGACAACACAACAGACACAACACAACAGGCACACAAGACACACAACACAACAGGCACACAACACAACAGACACACAACACAGACACACAACACAAACACACATCAGATACACAACAGACACAACACAACAAACACAAAACAACAGACACAACACAGACACACAACACAACAGACACACACACTTATTCTTGTGTTGACAGTAGTTGTTGTCTTGTGTGCATTATTGTGTGTTTGTGTGTTTCAGGACAAAGATCTGAAACAGTACCTGGATGACTGTGGAAACACCATCCACATGCACAACGTCAAGGTGAGACCAACCAGTCCAGAACCAGTCCAGAATTTGACTCTAGACCAGTCCAGAACCAGTCCAGAACCTGACTCTAAACCAGTCCAGAACTTGACTCTAGACCAGTCCAGAACCAGTCCAGAACCTGACTCTAGACCAGTCCAGTACCAGTCCAGAACCTGACTCTAGACCAGTACTGTACAGTTCAGAATCTGACTCTTGACCAGTCCACAACCTGACTGTAGACCAGTCCAGAACCTGACTCTGGACCAGTCCAGTACCAGTCCAGAACCTGACTCTAGACCAGTCCAGTACCAGTCCAGAATCCAAACATCTGACTAGTTTTGTATCTGGATCTTTAAACTCTCACATTACCAAATAATGCGGACCAACGTTCCACGTCAGTGTGTATTTATACTGCAGATTCTGTGTATTTATACTGCACATTGTGTGTATTTATACTACAGACCAGTATGTATTTATACTGCACATTGTGTGTATTTATACTACAGACCAGTATGTATTTATACTATAGATTGTGTGTATTTTGGTGCTCCAGGTGTCCAGCTCACCTGTCGGTTCTCTCCTGTCCTCAGCTCTTCCTGTTCCAGCTGCTTAGAGGTTTGTCCTACTGTCACCGCAGGAAGGTTCTCCATCGAGACCTGAAGCCTCAGAACCTGCTGATCAACGAGAGAGGAGAACTCAAACTGGCTGACTTTGGTGAGCTAGACTCACCTGGTATACCTGTAGACTGATACACCTGTAGACTGAACCCCCTGTAGACTAATACACCTGTAGACTGAACCACGTGTAGACTAATACACCTGTAGACTGAACCCCCTGTAGACTAATACACCTGTAGACTGAACCACCTGTAGACTATTACACCTGTAGACTGAACCACCTGTAGACTAATACACCTGCAGACTGATACACCTGTAGACTGATACACCTGTAGACTAATACACCTGCAGACTGATACACCTGTAGACTGAACCACCTGTAGACTAATACACCTGTAGACTGACCCACCTGTAGACTAATCCACCTGTAGACTGAACCACCTGTAGACTAATACACCTGTAGACTGAACCACCTGTAGACTAATACACCTGTAGGCTGAACCACCTGTAGACTAATACACCTGCAGACTGATACACCTGTAGACTAATACACCTGTAGACTGGTACACCTGTAGACTAATACACCTGCAGACTGAACCACCTGTAGACTGAACCACCTGGTACACCTGTAGACTGAACCACCTGTAGACTAATACACCTGCAGACTGATACACCTGTAGACGAATACACCTGTAGACTGGTACACCTGTAGACTAATACACCTGCAGACTGATACACCTGTAGACTAAACTGCTTGGTACACCTGTAGACTGAACCACCTGTAGACTAATACACCTGTAGACTGAACCACCTGTAGGCTGAACCACCTGGTACACCTGTAGACTGAACCACTTGTAGACTGAACCACCTGTAGACTAATACACCTGCAGACTGACCCACCTGTAGACTAATACACCTGCAGACTGAACCACCTGTAGACTAATACACCTGCAGACTGAACCACCTGTAGACTAATACATCTGCAGACTGAACCACCTGTAGACTAATACATCTGCAGACTGAACCACCTGTAGACTAATACACCTGCAGATTGAACCACCTGTAGACTAATACACCTGCAGACTGAACCACCTGTAGACTAATACATCTGCAGACTGAACCACCTGTAGACTAATACACCTGTAGACTGAACCACCTGTAGACTAATACACCTGTAGACTGAACCACCTGTAGACTAATACACCTGCAGACTGAACCACCTGTAGACTAATACATCTGCAGACTCAACCACCTGTAGACTAATACATCTGCAGACTCAACCACCTGTAGACTAATACATCTGCAGACTCAACCACCTGTAGACTAATACACCTGTAGACTGAACCACCTGTAGACTGAACACCTGATCCACCTGTGTTGCAGGTCTGGCTCGAGCTAAGTCCATCCCCACTAAGACGTACTCTAATGAGGTGGTGACTCTGTGGTATCGACCTCCAGACATCCTGCTGGGCAGCACCGACTACTCCACACACATCGACATGTGGTCAGTGTACTGGAGTACTACTGTAGTACTACTGTACTGTAGTACTACTGTACTGTAGTACTGCTGTAGTACTACAGTACAGTAGTACTACTGTAGTACTACTGTACTGTAGTACTACTGTACTGTAGTACTGCTGTAGTACTACACTACTGTAGTACTATAGTACTGTAGTACTACTGTAGTATTACTACAGTAATACTACAGTAGTACTTATGTAAAATGTTGACTCAAATCTTGTTTCCTAAATAACAAACTTTCCTCTTTAGTTGTGAAAATGATCAAATTATTGTCTGTCTCCCTGTCTGCCTGACTGTCTCTCTCTCCCTGTCTCCCTGCCTGTCTATCTGTCTACCTGTCTCTCCCTGTCTCTCCCTGTCTGCCTGACTGTCTCTTTCTCCCTGTCTCCCTGCCTGTCTATCTGTCTCTCCCTGTCTCTCCCTGCCTGTCTGTCTGTGTCCCTGTCTCTCCCTGTCTCTCCCTGCCTGTCTATCCATCTGTCTCTCCCTGTCTCTCCCTGCCTGTCTTTCTGTCTACCTGTCTCTCCCTGCCTGTCTATCTGTGTCCCTGTCTCCCCATCTCTCTATGTCTGTCTCTGTCTCCCTGTCTCTCCCTGCCTGTCTGTCTCCCCTGTCTCCCTCCCTGTCTCTCCTTGTCTCCCTGTCTCTCCCTGTCTGTCTCTCTCCCTGCCTCCCTCCCTGTCTCCCTGTCTGTCTCCCTGTCTCTCCCTGTCTCCCCCTGCCTGTCTCCGTCTCTCCCTGCCTGTGTCCCTGTCTCCCTGCCTCCCTGTCTCTCCCTTCTGTTTCTCCCTGTCTCTCTCGTTCTCCCTGTCTCTCTCTCCCTACCTGTCTCTCCCTGTCTGTCTCTCGCCCTGTCTGTCTGTCTTTCCCTGTCTGCGTCTCCCTGTCTCCCTGTCTGTCTCTCCCTGTCGCTCCCTGCCTGTCTCCCTGTCTCCCTGTCTGTCTCTCCCTGTCTCTCCCTGCCTGTCTCCCTGTCTCTCCCTGCCTGTCTCCCTGTCTCTCCCTGTCTGTCTGTCTCTCCCTGTCTGTCTGTCTCTCCCTGTCTGTCTCCAGGGGTGTGGGCTGTATCTTCTATGAGATGGCGACAGGCCGTCCTCTGTTTCCTGGGTCTACGGTTGAGGAGGAACTTCACTTCATCTTCAAACTGCTTGGTGAGAACTGGAGATGTTGTTGATGAATCGGTTCACTTCTGATTCATTTAATCAGTGATAAAAATATTAACGATGAGGCAGAAGACAGAGAGAAGGTCCTGATGTCAGCAGATGTAGATCAGCTGTAGTACCTGGTTGTTCCACCAGGGGGAGCCTCTTCCTGTTTAATCCTGTAGAGACCAGAGGAGGTTAAAGCAGAGAGCATTGTGGGAGTTTAGCATCAGCGGGCACCATGACAAAGACTAATGAGGAGCTTAATGACCTCCAACCAGAGCTGATGTTCTCTAAAGCAGCCAGAGTTCATGACAGCAATGATTATGGTGCTGACCAATGAGCTTCTGTTTCATCATCACTGAGAGCCAATGAGCTGTGTTGTTTCCAGGAACTCCCACTGAGAGCAGCTGGCCTGGAATCAGCTCTAACGAAGAGTTTGTGTCCTTTAATTACCCACAATACCGAGCAGAGAGGCTGAGCAACCACACACCCAGGTACACAACCACACCCCAAGGTACACAACCACACACCTACACACCCAGGTACACAACCACACCCTCCAGTACACAACCACACACCTACACACCCAGGTACACAACCACACACCTACACCCCCAGGTGCATAACCACACCCCCAGGTACACAACCACACACCTTCACCCCCAGGTACACAACCACACCCCCCAGTACACAACCACACACCTACACTCCCAGGTACACAACCACACACCTACACCCCCAGGTACACAACCACATCCCCAGGTACACAACTACACACCCAGGTACACAACCACACACCTACATCCCCAGGTACACAACCACACATCTACACACCCAGGTACACAACTACACACCCAGGTACACAACCACACACCTACATCCCCAGGTACACAACCACACACCTACACACCCAGGTACACAACCACACCCCTAGGTACACAACCACACACCTACACACCCAGGTACACACCCACACACCCAGGTAGACAACCACACCCCTAGGTACACAACCACACACCTACACCGCCAGGTACACAACTACACACCCAGGTACACAACCACACACCTTCACCCCCAGGTACACAACCACACCCAGGTACACAACCACACACCTTCACCCCCAGGTACACAACCACACACCTACACACCCAGGTACACAACCACACACCTACACCCCCAGGTACATAACCACACCCCCAGGTACACAACCACACACATACAACCCCGGGTACACAACTACACACCCAGGTACACAACCACACACCTTCACCCCCAGGTACACAACCACACCCCCCAGTACACAACCACACACCTACACTCCCAGGTACACAACCACACACCTACACCCCCAGGTACACAACCACATCCCCAGGTACACAACTACACACCCAGGTACACAACCACACACCTACGTCCCCAGGTACACAACCACACACCTACACACCCAGGTACACAACTACACACCCAGGTACACAACCACACACCTACATCCCCAGGTACACAACCACACACCTACACACCCAGGTACACACCCACACACCCAGGTAGACAACCACACCCCTAGGTACACAACCACACACCTACACCCCCAGGTAAACAACTACACACCCAGGTACACAACCACACACCTTCACCCCCAGGTACACAACCACACCCAGGTACACAACCACACACCTTCACCCCCAGGTACACAACCACACACCTACACACCCAGGTACACAACCACACCCAGGTACACAACCACACACCTTCACACCCAGGTACACAACCACACATCTACACACCCAGGTACACAACCACACACCTTCACCCCCAGGTACACAACCACACACCTACACACCCAGGTACACAACCACACCCAGGTACACAACCACACACCTTCACACCCAGGTACACAACCACACATCTACACACCCAGGTACACAACCACACACCTTCACACCCAGGTACACAACCACACATCTACACACCCAGGTACACAACCACACACCCAGATTAAAACTGTCCGACTGTCCTTCAACACATCACCAGTGATGTATAATCTGAGCTGAAAATCATTTTTCCTAAAATACTCTCTTCTGCTGTTTTTAATAAATGAAGCATCTGCAGTCGATTCTGTAAACAAAAACAAACCAAGACACAAAATTAAAACCAGACACAAACCGACACTGAGACAGAAAACAACCAAACCGAGACAGAATCAGACTTCACTGAACCACCTGATGTCTGTTTTCAGGCTGAGCAGTGACGGAGTGGAGCTGCTGTCAAAGTTCCTGCAGGTCAGTGAACGCCTCACACAGTTCATTACTGTCAGCTGATCATTCTGCATCATGTGACCAGAAACTGTGTTTGACCTGCAGTTTGAAGGGAAGAAGAGGGTCTCAGCTGACCACGCCATGAGTCACCATTACTTCAGTCACTTTGGAAACAGAGTGATGTCACTTTCTGACAGTAAGTGTAAACATGACCTTCAATCCCACCGCGTCCTGAGGCTGTGATGTCACAGTGTCTCTCTGATCCTTTCAGCAACGTCCATCTTCAGCCTGCCAGAGATTCACCTGGAGAGAGAAACAACGAGGCCACCGGCAGCACCTGAGCCAGGTAACACACACTTGAGCCAGGGAACACACACCTGAGCCAGGTAAAACACCAGCTTGTTTCCAGTCTTTGTGATGTGACAGCAGGTTTGTGGTATCAGGATTCTGTTCTAATCCAGACTTAGACTTGTTGTTGGGAAACAATAACTAGCCTGGCCCAGAGCATGCTAACTGTAAAGCTATCAGGCTAACTATCAGGCTAACTGTAAAGCTATCAGGCTGTCAGGCTAGCTAACAGGTTAACTGTCAGTCTAACTAACAGGCTAACTGTCAGGTTAGCTAACAGGCTAACTGCCAGACTAACTAACAGGCTGTCAGGCTAACTAACAGGCTAACTGTCAGGCTAACTCTCAGGCTAACAGGCTAACTGTCAGGCTAACTAACAGGCTAACTGTCAGGCTAACTGTCAGGCTAGCTAACAGGCTAACTGTCAGGCTAACTAACAGGCTATCTGTCAGGCTAACTATCAGGCTAACAGGCTAACTGTCAGGCTAACTAACAGGCTAACTGTCAGGCTAACTGTCAGGCTAGCTAACAGGCTAACTGTCAGGCTAACTAACAGGCTAACTGTCAGGCTAACTGTCAAACTAACTATCAGGCTAACTGTCAGGCTAACTATAAAACTGTCAGGCTAATTGTCAGGCTATCTAACAGAGTAACTATCAGGCTAGCTAACAGGCTAACTCAGACTAAACCTGAGTTGTGTATCCAGATTGTGTGTAAACATGTAGCGTTTACGTTTCTTTTTCTGTCAGCAAACAGTCCAACCAGGAGGCGGAGCCTGCTGTTCTGACATCATCAGGGAGGCGGGGTCTGCAAAGGGAAACTGAACAAATGAAGAAGAAAACAGTGAACTTGTTTATCAGGAACAGAAGAAGAGTCTTGGGGTTTACACACAGATGCAATAATGAGTGACAGCAGCTTCCTGACCAATCAGAGTGTCTGGTTTCAGGTGATGGACAGGTGAAGGAGGGAACGCTGCTCTGTCTTCCATTTTAGAGTCTCACAGGATCCTAGGATGTTATGGAAACAGCTGTAAACGCTGCTCTGTCAGAGTGACATCAGCAATGACATCACAGGTGTGTTTACAGCTGCAGGTGGGACTCACCTTTAGCTGTCTCCGGCTGCAGGAGGAGCTGCTTTAGTGTTTCTGTAAAATCAGCTGATCTGTGGACGTGTTGCTTTCCTCTGCATGTGAGACTTTATACTACAATACTTTATATATATATACTACTAGTACTGCTGCCAGTATATGCAGTACTACTATCAACCTGCAGTATTTATCATTAGAGACTTTATTTTGCCAGGAGCTATTGATTATTTATTGGTTTTATGTTTATTGGAGATGTTTTAGATGATGTGATATCATCAGAGCTTCAGTGACATCACAACCTCCGCTTCACTGACGGGATGATCCTGGACTGATTGGTTGTTTCTGCACAGACTCTGTTAATGACCACTACAGCTACCGTATTGATTATTAGTTTATTGACAAGTCCTTCCAGATGTTCCTGTTTTTCAGTCTGTGTGGAACCAACTAAGAGCTGACGGTCACCTGCCAGGTGAGTCCAGGTGTCAGTGGGCGGAGCTTGATATTTCAGGTAGTGTTTGCGGTCATTGCTGATGTGAAACTTTATTTCTAGTTGTGAAGAATCTTAGCAATAGAGAGACAATAATAATAATAATAACTGATCAGATTGATTGATCTGCTGTACAAATGTAGAGAGACGTTCTCCAACAAACATCCATGTTCCACCAAGAACCCAGAGTTCTTCAGCCAATCACAGGGCTTAGAGACCAGCCAATCAGAGGAGAGCCTGAGGAGGTCCAGTCAGAAGAGTTGCTGACTGGTTCTAGCTGCTGCTGAATAATTACAATATTTGATCAACCAAGTCTGGACAAAGTTTCTCCAGAACCTCCTCAGAACATCTGGTTCTTCATCTCTGGTAACTTTATCAATGATCAGAGTTCTACCTTCATACTGGGTATATTTCCAGAGTTCCAGGTCCTTGAGGTCCATAGAGGAGAACGTCCCCTGGAGAAAGTTCTAGAGTAGACCTACTCTAGAACTTTCTCCAGTTGTCAGTAGGTCTACTCCAGAACTTTCTCCAGTTGTCGGTAGGTCTACTCTAGAACTTTCTCCAGTTGTCGGTAGGTCTGCTCTAGAACTTTCTCCAGTTGTCGGTAGGTCTACTCTAGAACTTTCTCCAGGGGATGTTCTCCTTTCTTGGTTCCAGTCTTTAAGTTACTTTTCACTTTTTAGTGAACTTTTTCATCATTTTTGAGCCTCAGAACTTCGTTAGAACTCCATCAGCTCTTCATCTGAACTTCATTAGAACGTCATCAGATCTTCTCCAGAGCAGCAGATGGACCCACCTGGTATGTTCTGCTGCCCGTTGGCTGGTTCTGATGGATCAATGGAACATGGAGGCTGGTTCTGGTGGAACCTGGAGGCTGTTGGTGTTCGTCTGTGAACTTCCTGTGAACCTGTGTGTGAATGATGTCATAAAGGGGGTGGAGTCAAAGGGAGTGTAAATGAATGTACTGCAGTTTACAGCCACCACGTATTATTGATTATTGATTACCTGCTGCTCAGAGAACAGACGTCTGACTGCTGATCGATCAGGAATGGGCTCAGGCCTGAACTGGTTTTCGAGATTCAGCGGTTATTGATGGTTTATTTTTCCAGAGTGGGTTTCTCTGCTTCTCTCTGTCGTACCAAAGTTATCTGCAATAACTGCACTGCATGCTGGGAATCTTCCAGATAACTTCAGTAATCTTCCATGTGAACCATCACCATGTCAGTATTAAAGCTCTTTATTTATTACAGCATTTGTCTGCTTCCTCTCACCACACTGAGCATGCTCAGTAGGACACAGAAGACAACAAGGAGGTTGTCTCCATGTTCCTCAGGCTGGATCCTCTAAACCAGGGGTGTCCAACATGCGGGCCGCGGGCCAAAAGCGGTCCTCCAGAGGGTCCAATCTGGCCCTCAAAGTGTAAAAATTCCAGAGAAGACATTAACTGCAGATTGTAAATTAGTAAAACTACAAATTTAAAATCATTTCTAGACCATGACAAGTTGTTTGGATCATAAAGTAAAATCCTAGATTGCTCTTTGTTCTTTTGTTTCTCACTTTTGTAATATTTTGTCTGGTTTTGTCATTTAATGTCTCGTTTTTGTCGTTTTGTGTTTTTTTTTTGAATATTTTGTCTTGTTTTTGTCTTTATTTTGTCTTTTTTGTGGTTCTGATCCTCCAGTAAATCCTCTATGGTTCATTTCCAGGTGACTAAATGTTGTGTTCCTTTGTCAACACTGTGATCTGGAAGTTGTAATGTGGAAATGATAAACTGAGGCTGAATTTTGATGAAACTTAATTTATTTTTCTCCATAAATTTCAGGTTGTTCATGATGTTTAGTTAAGAGATAATTCCTTAAATGTGAACATTTTTGCACTAAAACAAAGGAACTATCAGGAGTTATGGTTATTTATAGGTTATTCTGCTGCGGTTTTACTGGTCTGGTCCACTGGAGATCAGACTGGACTGGATGTAGAACCTGGACTAAGATGAGTTGGACTCTCCTGGTCTAAAAGGTTCTAGAAAATTCTCCGGTCTGTTTATGAGATGTTCGGACAGAATCAGAACAGAGTTTACAATGAAGTAAAAATCCAGTTTTTACTGAACAAAACATGAAACCATTTTAATAAGATAAAGGTTCTCAGTAGTACTAGGGTTAATCATGGAGTTCCTCAGGGCTCTGTCTTAGGACCAATACTGTTCATATTATACATGCTTCCTTTAGGCAATATTATTAGGAAGCACTGTATTAATTTCCATTGTTGTCCTGACGACACTCAATTGTATTTATCTATGAAGCCAGATGAAACTAATCAGCTAGCCAGACTGCAAGATTGTCTTAAGGACATAAAGACCTGGATGACCTATAATTTCTTACTACTAAATTCAGACAAGAGTGAAGTCAGTGTATTTGGCCCCAATCATCTT
Source organism: Amphiprion ocellaris (assembly GCF_022539595.1). Lineage (NCBI taxonomy): Eukaryota > Metazoa > Chordata > Actinopteri > Pomacentridae > Amphiprion > Amphiprion ocellaris. Next base: position 526,323 of record NC_072773.1, read on the forward strand.
AGAGAATTGCTTTCAAAGCATATAGTTCCTCTGGATGGCATTACATTGGTCTCCAGTACTACTGTGAGGAACCTCGGTGTTATCTTTGACCAGGACATGTCCTTTAACTCACACATAAAACAAATCTGTAGGACTTCCTTTTTCCACCTGAGAAATATTGTAAAAATCAGGAACATCCTGTCTCAGAGTGATGCAGAAAAACTAGTCCATGCATTTGTTACTTCTAGGCTTGACTACTGTAATTCCTTATTATCAGGTTGTCCCAATAGCTCTCTGAAACATCTACAGCTGATCCAAAATGCTGCAGCCAGAGTACTGACGGGAGTTAGCAAGAGAGATCATATTTCTCCTATATTGGTTTCTCTTCATTGGCTTCCTGTTAAATCTAGAATAGAATTCAAAATCCTTCTTCTGACATATAAAGCTCTTAACAACCAATCTCCATCATATCTTAAAGACCTGATAGTACCATATTATCCTAGCAGAACTCTTTGCTCTCAGACTGCAGGTTTACTTGTTGTTCCTAGAATCTCTAAAAGTAGAATGTGAGGCAGAGCCTTCAGTTATCAGCTCCTCTCCTGTGGAACCAGCTCCCAGTTTGGGTTCTGGAGGTGGACACCCTCTCTATTTTTAAGACCAGGCTTAAAACCTTCCTTTTCGACAAAGCTTATAGTTAGGACTGACTGGGGGACCCTGAGGGGGTCAGCTGGAGTCTTCCTCTTTGACGTCCCTTAGTTCTGCCCCTAGTTCTGCTGCTACAGGCCTAGGCTGCTGGAGGACCTCTCTGGATGCACTGAGCCCTTCTCTGTCTACCATTATATTTAATATATATACCATTATTGCATTACACTCACTCTGTTTCTCCCTGTGTCCTTTCTCCGAGTGTCCCTGATCCCAGAGCTGGATGCTTCAGATCTGTGGTGGTTCTCCCACCAACTGGCCTAATCTCCATCTGTGGGATGCTGCTGCTGCTGACCTTCCTCCAGCCCACTGCTTCCAGCTGCCCATTTCCACCAATCTACTCTGCATCAACCTCACTATACTTGATTTGCTCATCTACATATTTTTGAATTTACCACCAGCTATATATGTAGTATATTTAATGCCAGAGCTGTACACCGTAGCAGTAAACTATAATCAGTTTCCATGTTAGTTGCACTTTGCATGTATCATCTGTCTTATCATGCATGTATTAAACTGTGTGTTTTAGAGTCCTTGTGTCCCCCCCACCTCTCTACCTCTACCTCCATCCCTCTATCTCTACCTCTCTACCTCTTCTGTTCCTCTCAACCCACCCGGCCAGCAGCAGATGGTTCCCCACATTAGAGCCGGGTTCTGCTCGAGGTTTTTTTCCCTGTTAAAAGGGTGTTTTCCTGCCACTGTCTCCTTAGGGCTGCTCTGGGGGTTCAGACATATGGGTTCTGTAAAGCGTCTCGAGACAATTCGACTGTAATTGGCGCTATATAAATAAAATAAAATTGAATTGAATAACAGCACATTTCTGTTAAAGAACAATATTTAGCCGATTGTAAAAGTAAAGCTGTGATTTTATTGTGACACATCATAAATAGAACAAATGAACGTTTCTAAAAACAGGTTTTAATTTGACCAGATTAACTTCAGGTAAAGATGGTTTTAAAAGGTTTTAGTTTTAATATTTAGAACATGAAGGACTTTCATTCTTTTATTAAAGTCACTCATCAACAAGACGACTCTTCATCTGCAGGTTTCATAAGACGATTCTGTGACCGATTTAAACAATAAAATAACCAACAGAAAACCAACAATCTGACTTCAGATGTGTTCAGAGTTTCTAATTCTTCCTTTAGTGCCTCCATGTTCATATTTATAGATATAAATATTAAATATTTATCAATATTAAAGTGTTCTTAGTTTCTGTGATTTAGAGCAAACGTTTCTAAGATGTTCAGACAGAACCTGGAATCTGAGCTGAAGGTAGAAAATGAAGTTAAATAAACTGAACTTAGTTTAGGATCAGAACCCAGAAATTAGAGTTCAAACAACACAAATATCATTATTATTATTATTATTATTATTAATAATAATAATAATAATAATAATAATAATAATAATAATAATAATAATAATAATAACAATAATAATAATAATAATAATAATAATAATTATTATTATTATTATTATTATTATTATTATTATTATTATTATTAATGTTGTTCTGTCAACCATCAAAATAATGTCTGTAACATGAATAGTTGATTAAGTCAGTGAGTTTTATGAAACTTCAACCCTCGTGTCGTCCTGCGGGCCAAATTATCCCGGTTTAAAGTTTGAAAATGTGGGAAAATATATATTTTCACAGCGAAACTTCTGATATCCACATTTTCAACATTTTTGGGAAATTTTTGAACAGTTTTTGGTGGAATAAAAGAAATGTTAAAAAACATTTCTTAAGAACATTCACAAAAAAATCAACCAAAATCCAGCAAATTTTGCTGTTTTTTGGTTGATTTTTTTGTGAATGTTCTTAAAGAAAATATCAGAAGTTTTACTGATATATATGTGATATATATATATATATATATATATATATATATATATATATATATATATATATATATATATATATATATGTAATCACTTTAGATATTTTTAGGATTTTATTTCGAAGATTTTTACTCATTTTTGGAAAATATTCACAAGAATTTTCTTGCCAAATTTGAGGAATTTTTAAGGGAAACTCAAGGAATTATTGGAATTTTCTTCCTTAAGGTTTTGTAAATTTTCAGAAATTTGGGGAATTTTAGGCGGATTTTTTGGATTTTTTTTCAGACAAGGAAAAAATATTTTTGGTGCCTGTAAATGAGGACAACAGGAGGCTTTAAACATGAAATAAAGCTGCTAATGGAAGCTGGCAGGCAGTAGCTGAACAGATCTCCGGTTTCCTACCGACCCTGAACGCAGCGGGACGTGGGCGGGGCTTCAGGTGAGCTCAGCAGCAGGTGGAGCGCCTCCACCCAGACGGAAGCTTCACACGGTCGACTCACCTGAACAGGTAAGGAGCTGTTTGTTTAGAACCGGTTCGGTCCGGATGGTTTTAATTCTATAACTTTTATCTCCAAATGTTCAGACTTTTGTTTCCTGAAACCAGATTCAGAGGAGAGTTTGTTCTTGGATCCAGTTAATGTTTGTTTGTTTGTCCTGCAGCAGAAACTTTATTTAAAACTTTATTTAAAAAGCAGCTTCAGTTAAACTTCAACAGGGATGTTAGAACGGTTCTAAACCAGAACTTTATGTTTAAAGAACAGCTGAGGAGGTTCTGCTCCTGTCCAGGTGCATTCTGGGTAATCTGGGTCACGTTTAAAGGTGTTTTCTGACGTCAAACATTAACTGGACTTCAAACATGGAGGGAAATATCACCGCGATTAGTTCAGGGTCAGTGGGAGTTTAGAGCTTCCACATTCTAAACCAGATCATTAATAAACACCTGATCCTGGTGGTTCTGGTCGGGCTGACGGACGGGTCCACAGAACACTGGTCTGAGGTGGAACGTTAAAGTTCTTTTTCCTGGAACCACAACTTCCGTTCTGAGCATTTAACACTAGAAACTAAAAGCTAGAAAACATCAGATTTAAATCTTTATTGACTGTAAACACAAACCCGTTACCTAGGAGATAAAGGTCCGTTTAGACGGGTCCAACCTCAACAGAACCTCAACAGAACCGACCCACAACATGTTGAAACGTTGTCGAGTTTCTAAATCCTCTAAAATGATTCATGTGTTTTTGTCATCGCTCAGTCATGATGTCACCGTTTTCAGCAGCAGCCATTGGTCGACCAACTAGGCAGGTTCTGTTAACCAGAATCAGAACAGAATCAAAACCAGAGTAGAACTACAAACAGAACCAGAACAGAACCAGAACTGAACAGAACCAGTACAGAACAGAATCAAAACTAGAACCAGAACCAGAACCGGTCTTTATTTCTGCTTCTTCACATGAATGAATCTGTGAAGGTTGTTGTGATGAACTCAATGTTTGAGGAGAAAAGATGACTTCCTGTTGTTATTATTACTATTATTATTGTTGTTGTTAATAATAATAACAAATTTTACTTCTAGGCTATGGAGGACTAAAAGTGCCAAAATTAAATAAATAAATACATCATTAAGTAATTAATTAAATATGTCATTAATTTATAAAAAATGAAATTAAATACATAAATGTGTTATTAAATATGTCATTAATTCATTAAAATACCAATTCATTTTAAGTAAAAACCATATCTTATTATTTCACTATTTAATTAATTATTTCATGGTCCTTGTGTTGCAGTGGATCATGAATTTATTTTATCTGTCAACCTCGCCGTCAAAGTCCGTGGGCGGGACTAACGCGAATCTAGTCTAATCCACTGCTTTTGTCTTCCTTGAAACCGGAAGTAGAAGAAGTCTTTCTAAACATGGCGGCTGTGTTGAGGGAGGATCGCTGTGAACTTTCTAGAGAGTTGGTGAGAGATATTTTAGACCTTGCAGAGTATGTGGAAGCAGAGCCTTTTCTGTCTTTGGTGGTGGACCAAAGAATACAGAGGGAGCTGGACGGAGAAAGTTTATCAGGAGGTCTCTGAGTGGATGGCCGCTCACATATACAGTAGACTGTATATAAAGAGGACAGAAGCAGTGTAGGGAGAAGCTGAAAAAGCTCAAAAATGACTATTGGTCCACCAAGGACCACAGCGGCCGGCGTGGGTCAACCAGGAGGTGTTGGAAGAGGTTTAATGGAAGCTATTTACTGGCACCGCACCGACAAGCAACAGGAGGGAGACTCAGCTGCTGCATTATTGGAGACGTTCGAGGACGGTGAGTGTTTTGTGACTTCAAGAAACTTTTACATCATTTGTCCCACTGGTGGCAAGCTTCTTTTAAGCAAACAAGTATATTTAGAAAGTAACGTTGTTGTCTCCTGTAGCAGACAGTAAGCTATCTAGTTAGCCATCGGCGCTAGCTAGTTAGCCATCAGCGGTAGCTAGTTAGCCATCAGCGCTAGCTCCGTGCTCTGCTTGTATTTCGTGCTGCTGTTTCTAACGTTTAGCTCTCAGAAGCTAATACATCAGTCAGCATGACGAACTAAGCTAGTGGTCGTACAGGTTTATTTTTTTCACAAGTTACAATGTCGTATTTTTCGTGTACTTATGGTGAATGTTTATTTCTGTTCAAGAATCCCTTTCCACATGCGAAGCCTGCTCCACCTCCGTCATGGAGCCCCCAGCTCCCCTGCCTCCTCTCCAGCACCAGCTTCGACACCAGTACCAGCTCGGACACCGATCCTGTCAACATCAACGTAACAGCAACGTCTTATCACCGGTAAGACACAGTAAACAGAGAGCATGGTTGATTTTCACATTATTATTATTACTACAGGTGTAAATGCCTGCAAGCATGATCAGAACAGTGAGACCAACGACCAAGAATTCAGACAGATGTAAATGCAAACTGTGCAGCTGCCAGCTCAGGAACGCCTGATGAAAGCTACATGTCGCTACAGTGACACATAAACAGAACACATGCAGCTGCATTTTTTTCCATTGACTTAACAAGCAAGCCACTCTAATTTACTTTCTGGTGCAATGTAGTATTGCAACCATTCTTCTTATAGTCACTAGGTAACTGTGAAACTGAATGAAAATATACATAGAAATAAGAAAACACAGCTGTTCTTAGCAACTCCAAAATGTGCACAAGATGAAATGAAGTTTCGCACCACGTTGTTTTTAGTTGTGGTGGAGGAGATACTGTTTGTGCCTCAGTTAAAGTAAAGAGTGCCAAAAATGTATTAAAGTAAAACTATCAAAGACATGATCATGATTGAAAATCAATGGACGGGTGGCTAAACACATCACATCATAGCTGTGGAGTCCTTCAAGCTCCTGGGGACTACAATCTCTCAGGACCTGCAGTGGGAGACGAACATCCACTCCATCCTGAAAAAGGCTCAGCAGAGGATGTATTTCCTATGACAGCTGAGGAGACATGGCCTGCCACAGGAGCTGTTGATCCAGTTCTACACTGTAGTCATCCAATCTGTCCTGTGCACCTCTGGATCAGCCACACAGCAGGACAGAAACAGACTACAGCCTATAGTACGGACTGCAGAAAACATCATCAGAGACTCCACTCACCCTGGACATTAAACTGTCTCCCCCCTCCCCTCTGGCAGGCGCTACAGATCCCTGTACACAGAAATCACCAGACGCAAAAACAGTTTCTTCCCCACTGCCATCACTGTAATAAACAGCTGAGCCATTCCTACACACCTGTACAATAGTCACTATTCCAATGGACATGTACAGCATTTTTTTCACCATGAACAGCATTCTCTGCTTTTGCACTACTGTGTTTATAGCAATTATCATTTTGCTAATGTGTTTATTCCAGTCGAGCTGTAAATTTCTGTATATATTGTTTTATTTAATTTTGCTACTCTTTCTTTTTCCTCCCTGTTCCTCTTTCTACAGTTTCCTTATTTTTTATTATTCTCTTCCATATTCCTAGTGTGACACCTACAGCCGAAACCAAATTCCGTATATGTTGTGTACGTACTTGGCCATTAAAGCTGATTCTGATCACTTTTCTGTCTTTGGTCTAGGCAAGAGGAAAAGGGGCCACAGAAAATTGGACCTTCCTAGCATACTTGTGGAGATGCAGGCTGAGGAGGAGTGGAGTCATTCCCAGCATGATGAGAACATCCAGTTGCTCCTCAGCGAGGCAAGAGAGAATGAGGCGGCCTTGCAGTGGAGGAGATGGCCCAGAATGCTGCCTTCAACCAGTCATTCCTGGGTGTGCTGGGGCAGCTGGAGCAGGCAGTGCTGGGGCAGCTGGGGCAGGCAGTGCTGGGTCTGCTGGGGCAGCTGGGTCAGGCAGTGCTGTGGCAGCTGGGTCAGGCAGTGCTGGGGCAGCTGGGGCAGCTGGAGCAGGCAGTGCTGGGTGTGCTGGGGCAGCTGGGTCAGGCAGTGCTGGGGCAGGCAGTGCTGGGTCTGCTGGGGCAGCTGGGTCAGGCAGTGCTGGGGCAGCTGGGTCAGGCAGTGCTGGGGCAGCTGGGTCAAGCAGTGCTGGGGCAGCTGGGGCAGGCAGTGCTGGGTCTGCTGGGGCAGGCAGTGTTGGGTCTGCTGGGATAGCTGAGGCAGGTAGTGCTGGGTCTACTGGGGCAGCTGAGGCAGGTAGTGCTGAGTCTGCTGGGGCAGCTGAGGCAGGTAGTGCTGGGTCTGCTGGGGTAGCTGGGGCAGGCAGTGGGCAGCCGGCGAGTGTGAGCGAGTCCACCTCCCATAGACTTGAGATTTACAGGTGCTGGTCATATAATTAGAATATCATGAAAAAGCTCGTCTTTTGGACAACTGCCAGGTCAGCAGTCTTCCCCATGATTGTGTAGCCTACAGAACTAGACTGAGAGACCATTTAAAGGCCTTTGCAGGTGTTTTGAGTTAATTAGCTGATTAGAGGTGTCTTCAAGATTGAACCTTTCCACAATATTCAATTTTACCACATTTGGGATTTTCATTAATATTCAGGTATAATCATCAAAATTAAGAGAAATAAATATTTGAAAGATGTCAGTCTCTGTGTAACAAATGAGTATAATATGTAAGTTTCACATTTTGAATGGAATTACTGAAATAAACTTTTTCATGATATTCTAATTATATGACCAGCACCTGTAGTTGTGTATAGTTTTACTTTTAGCCCTCCACTGTAGGACAGGCCCACCACAGTTTGTACTTTGCACATTGTAAATAGTTTTGATTTTGCTGCTGACTAATAAACTATTTTGTGACTTATGTGATTGCATCATAACTTTTCATTTTGTCTGTTAAGACACTGGTAGGAAAAGATACAACAGTCTGAACCAAACAATTCTGTATTCCCTAATAATGCATTTATGTTTAATGGGATTTAACATGTTTTAACACAAACTCCTTTATGGTTCATAATTCCATTGACTGAATTACACCAAAGCAATACTGATTTATCAAACTGGAATATTCTTAAAACAGCTGTTTTAATGATTTGATGTTTAATTTCTCATGTAATCTTGCTAACCTTCACATAAAACAAACAATAGCATAGACACATCTGCAAAAGGTACAAAAGTTTATTGACAGAATTGCATTCAAGAAAACAATAGCGGTCCGGGGACAGAAAAACAGAAGTATAACGAGAAGAATAACTTCTAACTTTTGCATGACACGTAGTGCTTCAGTGCATCCTGTACATCTCTGTCCTCCTCCTCTACACCTTGTGCCACTGCAGGCTCATGTGCTGCTGCTTCAGGTAAATCCCATGAAGTCTCATCAGAGAGCATCTGAAACACATACACAGCATACATATTTTAATACCTAATAGCGACAAACTGCAGCCATTACAGGGTCGTTCACAGGACTGATACACGATAGCTAGCGAACTAGCATTAGCTTACCCTCATATGTCGTCTCTTCATATCCTCTTGTCTTCAGCTTGATGCTGCTGCATCGCCTCCCAAACTGTCCTGTGTGTCTCCTGAGTGTTTCGACTCGCTGCTCTCAGCTTTCTAAGACTCTTCTATTACTTTGAATCTGACAGAAAGCCACAGACCGAGCAGCAGGTGAACCATCGCCTCCGTTATGTTGCGTTTGTGTCGCACGCAAATGACATTAAGGGACTTTCGGCTCGCTGCGCTATGACGACTCCACCCACGATGAGGCTATATGGAAAAACAGCTAAACCGAGTCGAGCCGAGTCCAGTACAGTAGTGGCGAGCTGTACCGCGCCGGGTAGATGCTAAAGGAAATGCTAAAGGAAATTTTGTCTTGCACTGTGCTGTATCAGCATTTGGGCAGAGGACCGAGTCTTTAGCGGTTGCCAATAAAGTTTTGTTTAATAGAGTATCCAAACCAACGTAGAGGTGAATAGCGCCACCCAGTGTATCGGTATGTGTTCACAAGCTCTGCATCAATCCATTATCTGGAATCGATTTCCCTTGACTTGATGTGCAGGGTAACCAATCAGGTGTTAGGATCCGCCCACCGACTTTGACGGCGAGGTTGACAGATAAAATAAATTCATGATCCACTGCAACACAAGGACCATGAAATAATTAAATAGTGAAATAATAATATATGTTTTTTACTTAAAATGAATTGGTATTTTAATGAATTAATGACATATTTAATAACACATTTATGTATTTAATTCCAATTTTAATTAATTAATGACATATTTAATTATTTAATGATGTATTTATTTAATTTTGGCACTTTTAGTCCTCCATACTAGGCGTCTTTCAGAGCAGCCAGCTCACCGTACAGAGTTAAAACATGAAAAATATAAAACTTAAAGATGGAAAAATTTAAAAGAGGGAAATTGAACTATTTTAAAACAGAAGAAGAAGGAGGAGTGGAAACGTCCAGCAGGTCGATGGTTCTGATGTCAGGTTGGAGGGAGGTCCAGAGACTGGGGGTTTTGGAAGCCATGGAGGTTCTGGAGGTTCTGGAGGTCATGGTGGTTCTGGAGGCCATGGAGGTTCTGGAGGTCATGGAGGTTCTGCAGGCCATGGAGGTTCTGGAGGTCATGGAGGTTCTGGAGGTCATGGAAGTTCTGGAGGCCATGGAGGTTCTGGAGGTTCTGGAGGTCATGGAGGTTCTGGAGGTCATGGTGGAGGAATGGACAGGTTAAAGGTAGAAGATGATCTGAGATGATGTGGGAGTGTTGATGTGGAGGAGATCAGTGAGGTTCTGGAGGTCTAGAAGGTCAGCAGCATGGTTCTGTAGATGATACGGTGAAGGTGTTGGAGAACCGGGGTGATGTGGAGAGAAGGAGTCCTGGTGAGGATCTGAGCTGCTGCATTCTGGACTGGTTGGACTTTATGGAGAGATCTGTAGAGTTCAGGCTGGAGGAACCAGAGAGAAAACCAGGATGGAGTTTCTAGCAGGAGGAGGGTAGATGTTAGGGAGATGGAAGAATGAAGACCCAGAGATGGTTCTGATGGAGGTTTAGAATGAGAACATCCAGATTGTGGACCTGTTGTTGTTGTTTATTGTTTATTGTTGTTGTTGTCGTTGATGAACCAATCAGCATTTAGATCCAAACAGCAGCTTCCAGACGGAGAACCTTCAAGGTTCCTCCTCTGAGGTCTAAACTCAGACCTTTGGTTCTTCAGGTGGAGATTGAAGAGCTTCTAGCTTCTCTGAATTCCAGAACGTTCTCCCTTCAGGCTCCTCAGAGAACATTCCTTCAGCCCTTAGTTTGGTTTCAGCCAGCAGCCGAGAACATCACGGAGAACCTGGTTTATCTCAAATATCAGAACCTTCGAGGAGTTCTGACCCTCTGGATCCTCCTGTCAGCAGGTTCTGACATGTGGTTCTGAGGTTGTTCTGTAGTTCTGAGGTTCTGTGGTTCTGTAGTTTTGTTCTGTGGTTCTGAGGTTCTGTAGTTGTTTTGTGGTTCTGTGTTTTGTTGTTCTGTGGTTCTGGTGTAGTTTTGTGGTTCTGTAGTTTTGTTGTTCTGTGGTTCTGTAGTTTTGTGGTTCTGTTGTTGTTTTGTGGTTCTGTAGTTTTGTGGTTGTTGTTTTGTGGTTCTGTAGTTTTGTTGTTTTGTGGTTCTGTAGTTTTGTTGTTCTGTGGTTCTATAACTTCCTGTTTCAGTCGTCCAATCACAGCCTGTGTTTCTGACCCACTTTGTTCTGTTTCTGGAGCGGTTCTAAGGGTTCATGTCGCAGGAAGTCGCTGCTCCGGTCCAATCGGCTGCAGGGGGCGGAGCCTCAACACACCTGAACTCACCTGAGAGTCTGAGAGGATCTGAAATGTTCCTCTGGAGGTTCTCCAGGAGTCATTCTGGATTTAAGCCTTAAATCAGCGTTTAAAGTCCAGGTTCTGAGTTTAAAGTGATCAGATTATTTATTTCTACTGTAAACAAACAGCAGATTGTTTATTTCTGCTGTAAAAAGCAGATTGTTTATTTCTACTGTAAACAAACGGCAGATTGTTATTTCTGCTGTAAAAAGCAGATTGTTTATTTCTACTGTAAACAAACAGCAGATTGTTTATTTCCACTAGACTGCTTATTTAGAAGTTCTGAATCAGCTGATCAGCCTCTGAGGTTCTACTTAAGAGGAAAATGTTCCACTTTAGGTTTTTTCTGCCATAAAAAAAAACAAAGGGACATTTCAGGATTCTAAGATGAAACTAAATGATTATTTATTTGTTCTAATCAGAACTGATGTTGATGAAATCAAAGTTGTAAATAATTCTAATAACAGTTTTTCTGTTTTTAATGAAGTCCTGAGAATCAGTAAAACCTGAAGGAATCATTTCAACACAGATCTGATCCGACGGCTTCTGTTCTTAGAGTTTCCTTTTATTTAGTTTCAGCACAAAGGTTCTCTTCATGGTTCTAGTTCATTTGTTAACAGGGTTCAGAGTGAATCATTGATTAATGGTTTCTCTACAGAGATTCTCTTCATGTGTTTAATTCTAGTTCTAGTTCTCTTCTAACAGATTCAGAGTGAATCATTGAACAGATCTGGGGTCCGTTTCACGAAGCAGGTTTAGTGAAAACTCTGAGTTTTTTAACCCTGAAATGAGGGAAACTGAGTTTTCCGTTTCACAAAGGGAGGTAACTCAAACCAGAGACAGAGGAGTAACTCTAACCTGTTTCACAAAGAGGGGTAACTGAAACTCTCGGTCAGTTACCATAGTAACAGACTCTATGAATCTAACCTGGTCAGGACCAGGTTTATCTCAGTAAACCTCGAGTTTCTCTCAGTCTCCGCCCTCTTTCAGTCACACGTGATTTGATTTCCTCATTCATTCATTCAGTCAGCTGGCGAGTTTTGGCGAAGTCTAGTTCTGCCGTCTATAAATGTCATGTCCTTTTATGAACGATCCAGTAGATGAAGGAGCAGAATTACTGCACAGAGAATTAAATATTCGTCAGGAGATTGTTTTCAGACCGTGCATAGATGTTCTCACATTTCTGGACAGTTATCTTTTAGAGCGGTACCGTTTCACCTCACAGTCCATAATCTACATCCACAACCTAATCCATCCTTACATTTACATCATTACCAACCACAGTCATGCTCTCACATCCCAGCAGATATTGTGCTGCGGTTCTTTGCAAATGGAAGTTTTTTATATAATGTCGTAGATGCAGAACACTTCAGTAAGACAACTGTATGCAGGACGGTCAGAAAAGTGTGTCTGGATCTGAAACGACTTTTACCATCTTTGTGGTTTTCCCTGGACATAAACCTGTCAGAGCCATCAAGGCTCTGTGTGTGTGTGTGTGTGTATATATATATATATATATATATATATATATATATATATATATATATATATATATATATATATATATATATATATATATATATATATATATATATATATATATAGTTGGCTGAGTAGAAGTCTTTGTCAGTTTAAATAGGCTTAATTGTTTAACAGAACATGATATGGATGCAGACATTTAGGCTGTGTGGGATAAAACCACTGCACAGTCAAACAGCCACTTAATATTTAGGCTACTTTACAATGTAAAACATGATCAAAATGAGGAAGCTCCATGAGATTATGCCAACTTCTTACCTGTTTTAAAAATGTTTTTATATTTCATCTTCAGCTGCTGCCACATGTGCTTCTCCCCTGCAGGATGTTACCTAAATGAAATAACTTAATAGGCTACTATTCAAACAGTTTTCCTGTAATATTATTGTGATTTAAACTTACGCATTGACAGGGCAGCAATGTTCTCCCACACCGTCTCCCTCTCTTTTGCAGCTGCAGGTGTTGCACTTCTTTCTAAAAATGTGTTCAAACTCGCTATATAAGCGCATTAAGATTTCCAATTCAAACGGTGTAGTCCTCCGCTTCCCCGTTGCCATGGTGACTCGTCGAATCAGCGCTCCATTGATCCTGGCTTTTCAGAGTTGTGGTGCATGCGCTTAACTCCGGGTGAAACTACTCCGAGTTGATTTAACCAACTCGAATCAGCCGTTGTGAAACCGGAAACTCAGAGTTTTCTATCTCAGAGTAGATCAACTCAGAGTTCAGGGTTAAACTCAGAGTTTGTTGAACCTGCTTCGTGAAACGGACCTCTGCAGTAAACAGAGTTTAAACCTGAACCGGTTCAGCTTCAGGTCTGAGCACGCTCAGACCGGTCCGACCGCCTAGCTGGAACTAAAAGTCACACTCAGCTCTGACAATTCATCTGCTGAGTTCCAGAGAAACATTCCGTCTGTTCTAGTTTTAAGAGGAATGTCAGCTCAGAATGAAGCTTCATGAAATTTGAATGTTCCGTTTGTTTGCAGCTTTAAAAAAATCAGAGATGAAATAATGATAAATCTGGACCCACCTCTGCATTCTTCAAGGACCTGGAATGTTCTAAGTGAGACTAAACTTAAAGACTGGAAGCAGGAAAGAAGAACGTCCCCTGGAGAAAGTTCTAGAGTAGACCTACCGACAACTGGAGAAAGTTCTGGAGTAGACCTACCGACAGCTGGAGAAAGTTCTAGAGTAGACCTACCGACAGCTGGAGAAAGTTCTAGAGTAGACCTACCGACAACTGTCCAGTTGTCGGTAGGTCTACTCTAGAACTTTCTCCAGGGGACGTTCTCCTCTATGGACTTCAAGGACCTGGAACTCTGTAAATATTCCCAGTATGAAGGTAGAACTCTGATCATTGATAAAGTTACTGGAGATGAAGAACCAGATGTTCTGAGGAGGTTCTGGTTGTGTTAGAAACGTCCTGAAGACCAGTTCGAACTTTAACTTTCATGAACTCTGTGAACTTGTTTCCTCCTGAAGGTTTGTCAGACTGCTGCATCCCTCTGACATCCTGTTAATAATGTTCTGGTTCTCCATCAGTAACCTCCATGTTCTCCACAGATCCAACCATGAGGTGGTTCTATCTGATCTTCATCCTGTCCGTCTGCAGAGCAGCAGAAGACTTCAGGATCTGTTCTTACAACGTTCAGAACTTCAACATGCAGAAAGCCTCCAACTACAAACTGATCCACACTCTGACCCGGGTAAGAACCGTTCTGACCAGCAGAACTCACTCCAGTTTCTGGTTCTTTTCCTTCAGGGTGTTTCACAGCAGCTGGTTCTGCTTCCATAAACTCAGGGTTCTAGTGAAGAATGTTTCAGACAGATGACCTGCAGGAACATAAAGTCTGATGAAACAGTGTTTCTGAACTTTAAAGCAGGTCAACAGGTTCTGCTAGAACCCAGAACCACCATCAAGAACCTTCAAGCTCTTTAAATAAACTGTCAGAACATCAACGTGAAACATCATGTAAACATCAACACATCAACATGTAAACATCAACGTGCAAACACCAGCATGTAAACATCAACATGTAAACACCAACATGTAAACATCGTGTAAACATCAACGTGTAAACATCAACGTGTAAACATCAACGTGTAAACATCAATGTGTAAACATCAACGTGTAAAAATCAACGTGTAAACATCAACACATAAACATCAACACGTAAACATCAACACAAACATCAACGTGCAAACATCGTGTAAACATCGTGTAAACATCAATGTGCAAACACCAACATGTAAACATCAACATGCAAACACCAACATGTAAACATCAACACATAAACACCAACATGTAAACATCAACATGTAAACACCAACATGTAAACATCAACACATAAACATCATGTAAACATCAACACATAAATATCAACACATAAACATCGTGTAAAAATCGTGTCAAAATCAATGTGTAAACATCATCATGTAAACATCAACACATAAGCATCAACGTGTAAACACCAATGTGTAAACACCAACATGTAAACACCAACATGTAAACATCAACACATAAACATTAACATGTAAACATCAACACGTAAACATTTGAAAGTGTCCAGATAACTGAGGTTCCACAGGGAACCATCCTGGATCCTCAGGATATCTTCAGGGTTCCTCCAGCTCTGTTCTGTTGCTGCAGCACATCTGAGTCCAGATAAGCAGGAACCCGGTTCTGATGGTCCTAAGCTAAGGTTCTAAACAGATCTGTGGTTCCATGAAGCTGATGAGATGTGTTCTCCTGCCTGCAGGTGGTGTCTCGCTGTGATGTTTGTCTGCTGCAGCACGTGGTGGATGTAGATGGAAGAGCCGTCAACAAGCTGCTGGCTGTTCTGAACAGGTGAGATCAGGAGGAGTCTCCATGAGTCAGACACATCAGGAACAAACATCCCATAATCCCAGTCTAGACTGTATTCAGTTATCATGTGTCTACACACACCTGCTGATGATGTAACTTCCTGTTGGCCGCTGCACTTCCTGTCATTAACATAACTGGTGATTGTGTTTGTGCCTCCAACAGGGCAGCCGACAGGTAGGGTGGATTTCTGAGCATGGATCCTCCTCTAATCACACATTAATCATCCTAATCACCTGTATCCATCCTCTGACTAATCCTGAAGCCCGTGATGATAACAGCTGACACTTTATGATGGAGAATCTGTTCAGACGTCACACTTATTCTCCTCTCTATGTCTGTTCAGGTTAAATATCAACTTAGATCCATCAGAAGTTAAATCCTCTCAACTCCACCACCGTTTCATGTCTTAGTCATTTTACATCCTTTGGACTTTTATTTTACAACAAATATGGGATATTTCAGTGTTTTCAGGTCCAGTAGTTTGATTTTCTACCTTTTAAGTCTCGTTACCCCAGGAAACCTCCTGGACCAATCAGATAAACGCAGCAGAAACAGAGAACAGAGGATGTAGTTGGAGATCCATCCAGCATGGTGGAACATCTTGTATAGATGATGAGTGGAGTAGAGAGGAAACATTAGAGATAGAAAAACATCTACAGGATGAGGAGATGGTAGGAGCTTCAGGAGAAACCAGCAGGAGGTTCCTCCAGTTGGTTTCTCCTGAAGCTCCTACCATCACCAGGACCTGGATGACTGAGAACCTCCACAGAAGTTTGAAGAGACATTAGTTGAGAGGTTTAATGGTCTGATGGATGTGATCAGTGTTTATTCAGCTTCATGACTCAGATTCTCCAGGATAAAGTGTGACCTTTATTACTTCCAGCATCTGGTTTGTTCTGCAGCTCTGACAGAACGTAAGCTTTAACGCGCCATAAAGTAAAAATACACGATTACAAGAGAACTGAAAAATACATTTTAGGTTTTAGCACCAGATAAGTGAAAGTGGTTCATTGTTGTAGATCACACACTGCTGGGTTCCTTCATCTAGAACAACAGACTTCATACTTTTACTGCAGTATATCTTTGAAATTGAAAGTATCATAACATGGAAATACTTCAGTACTTGTACTTTCCACCACTGTGTGTTTGACTGTCTCAGTAGAACCGATGCTTTAATCAGTTCTATTAATATATTAAGATGTTCTTGTATCTTCAAGCTGAACAAAACATGTTTTCCTTTTTGAATCAAAAAGTTCTATTGTCATTGTACCAAAGAGTACAATCAGATAAAAACACATTCTACACACTTTTCTACACATTTTTATACACACTGTACCCACATTCAACCTGACCAGGAAGAACTACAGACTCCCTATGAATCCCTCAATATCCCAGAGCTGTGGAGTTCTGTAGGTGGAACGTGTCATAGTCTAGAACATGCATAGAACATCCAGAGGACCCAGTACGGAACCCTGTGGAACACCAGGACCAGGAAAACCTCTGTAAAGCTTTGTTTGAACTGCGCAGACCCTTACTCTGTTCTGTTAGCAGCTGCAGATAGTTCCAGAGGAACTGGACCTGCTCAGAACCGATAATCAATCAGGACCGATAATCGATTAGTTTTAGTTTGACCTGATCCCAACTCGCTGTGACATCACAATAGTCTGAACGAATCTCCACTGAGCTGCTCTTCTTAAACACAGCAAACACAGAGGAACCAAAGGGAACATAAACTCTGGGTCGAGTGAAGAACACGCTTTGATGTTCTGTGTCACGTCATGGTTCTAATCAACCCCATTTACAAACAACAAGAGCTGAACCTACTTAAAGGACCTTAAAGGTTCTAAAGTCTGAGTTACCTGAAGACCTAAAGTGTTCCAGATATGAGGAACTATTTCTGTTCCTGGATCTCAGAACATTTGAGAACCCAGAGTGTGACGATGCAGAAGTTCTGTTAAATGAGGTTCCACCAGCCCTTTATAAACCTTAGAATCAGCAGCTCACCTTGTTTAGAACCTCCACCAAGATGGAACCATGAAGTACCTGGTCGGATCCACCACAGAGACCCAAACACGGTCAAGAAGATCCCAGTAGATTCCAGTTGATACCAGTGTGAGGATCAGCTGCTGTGACTCTTCTGTACTTTTACTGCAGTAAAGTGTTGATAATCTTCTACTAGAATCCTGTTTATTCTTAAACTTGTGTTTATTTCTGTTTCCTGTCATTACTGCTGATATTCAGGTAACTCATTTATCCACAAAGTTTAACTCTGACGGTTCTTCTGTTCTTCAGGTTCTTTGCTTCAGTTTGTTCTGTTGGATTAAAGGTTCTGTGTTACAGTCTCAGCTTTAGTTTCAGCAGATTTCTGGATTTGTTCTTTATTCTGACTTTAATGGAACTCGGCTGCTGTCCCGCTAAACTGATGTAACTTTAAAGCTGAGACTCAGTTCTTTAATGGTTCTCATTAATTAGATGAACTGAGTCGGTTCTTTAATGGTTCTAGTTAAAGAAATGAACTGAAACATGTAGGCTGAAGAAGGAAACTGAACACCAAAAAACCCGGAATTCCTCTAAATATCTAGAATACTAAACTTTGCTGCTCCTGCATTCAGCTGCTGTTCCTGTTCTAACATCTGGTTCTACTGGTGGAGGGTTCCTTCATGTTCTGTCAGCTGGTTGGTTGGAGTCCGTCTGCTTCGTTAGCCGCTAGCTAACCGCTCCATGAATGGAAACACTGCAGGGTTTCTGACTAATCACTAACCATACTGTGATTACTGTAATCTGATTACTGTCCATCTAAATGCATGTATGGTTCTGAGGGAATGTCCAGGTGGTTCTGAGGGAACGTGAGGCTGATGTGGAACTAACTGTCCAGTGGTGGAACACAGCACTAAAAATAATGCATTTCAGACACACTGAGGTAAAAGTACACAAGTGTTAGCAGCTGGATGTAGTACTTTCACCAGCAGTGAGGGTTCCTTCTAGACGTTCCAAGATTTTAACAGGAGTTCCAGAACTGAAGCGTTCCTCAGGCTGAAGCCATTAAAGCACCACAGAAGAAGAGAACATTCGAGAATGTTTATTTTATTTCTAGAACTTTACAGATTAAAGGTTGTTTAAACATAGAATTATATAAAAATCAAGCTCAGCACTCAAATAAAAACAAATTAGAGAAGATTTTTTCTTTGGTTCTTGAAGATATTCCACTGTGAAGGTTCTTCAGTTCTAACTGCCTGGTGACGAGAACCAGACTAAGACTAGAACCTTGGAGAGCTTCTAGAGGAAAAACTGCTTCTGGTTATCTGTGGTATACTGAGATTTAGTATTATTGTTTTGGATGTTATGCCAGGGCTTGTTCCAGGTTAGATGTGCAAGTGTACTGTGGACAGTGATTGTTGCAATGTTGTGTTGTTGTTGTGCGGTTTCTCCAGTGGAGGGCGCACGAGCGTGGTGTTACCTGCTGGATGTTGCTGTTGTGACAGAACCACAGAAGAAGCGGCATCTAAGAGATATGTGCTTGGTGGTTGTGCATGAGCTTCAGTAAAGACCACTGAACTAAACTTGAGATGTTGTGCAAAGTTATTTTGGCCACGATGCAACATCTTTTTGGCGACGAGGACAAACAAGATTCACAGTAAGGACGTGGTTTACTGGAGAAAAGTTTCAAAAAGGGGGGAGAGTTACCATAAAAGTTAAGAGAAGATGGCGACCATCGGCACTCTAGCGGCGTTTGATGCTAAAAGTCAAAGCTGGGAAGAATACTGTGAAATAATGGAACAGTTTTTTGAGGCCAATGAGATTGTTGACGGGGATAAGCAGAGAGCTATACTCCTCAGCGTGGTCGGCGCATCTACATACAGTTTAATACGGAACCTCCTCAGCCCAAGTAAACCAAAAGAGAAGACTTACCAACAACTTGTGACGTTGCTGAAAAACCACTTCGACCCCAAACCAAGTGAAATTGTCCAGAGGTACAAGTTTGATTCTTGCGGTCATAAGCCAAATGAATCAGTGACGGAATACGTAGCAGAGCTGCGTAGGCTGGCACAGGACTGTAATTATGGCAGCACGCTGGAGCAGAAGTTGAGAGATAGGATCGTATGTGGAATAAATGATGACCGGATTCAAAGACGACTTCTGGCAGAGACAGATCTAACGTATGAAAAAGCCTTGTCCATTGCAGTCGCGGCAGAAACGGCAAATAAAAATGCACATGACCTCCAGAATCCAAGTGCAACAGCCAAGTGCTTCAAGCTGCACAAAGGTACGCATCAGAGGAGCGCGTTCAAGAGCAGCAGTGTTCAAGAGTGTTATCGTTGCAAAGGACAACATAATGCTGCAGAATGTAAATTTAAACAAGAAAAATGTCATGCATGTGGTAAAGTTGGCCATATTGCTAGAGCTTGTCGGAATAAAGGCAAACAGAAAGGAAATGCAAAATCAGGAGCTGTGAAAAATGAGAAGTCTCATTCAAGCTATCGTTCACATAAAGTTAAAGAACAAACAGAAGAAAGCCACTCTGAGAGTTCAGAGGAAGATCCTTTTGCATTACAAAGTATGAAGTTTAAGCTAGGGCGTATGAGTGAAATACACCTAAGAAAAGTGGATCCATACACGGAAAGCATGAAAGTGAATGGGAAGAGAGTTAATTTTGAGATTGACACAGGCTGCAGTCTCACCGTAATGAATGAAAAGACATTTCAAACAATGTGGAAAAACACGAAAACTCCCCACATTAAACAAGTCGGGGTTAAGTTGGAGACCTATACAGGAGATCCAGTGAAAGTTGTTGGAGCAGCTCATGTCCATGTGAAGTACAAAAAGCAAAAAGCCAAACTGCCCCTCGTGGTCGTGAAAGGAGAGGGTCCTTCCTTGCTGGGCCGAGGTTGGATGGAAGACATTCAACTTGATTGGAAAGAAATAAAAGCCAGATACAAAGCTCGTCAAGTGCACCATATGTACTCAGAGAAGGAGGCAAATGAGAAATTACAGGAAGTGCTGTGCATACATGAGGAAGTTTTCAAGGAGGAGCTGGGCACATTAAAGGGCACCAAAGCCACTATTCATGTGAAAGAAAATGCTGTTCCACGCTTCTTCCGTCCAAGGTCGATTCCTTATGCCATGAGAGCAAGAGTGGATGAGGAAATTGACAGATTGCTGAAAGAGGACATCATCACACCGGTGAAGTATTCAGAATGGGCAGCACCAGTAGTACCCATCCTGAAACCAGTGGGCACAGTCAGATTATGTGGTGATTACAAACTAACTGTAAACACAGTGTCATCACTTGAGCAGTATCCAATACCCAGAGTAGAGGATTTGTTCAATGCACTTGCAAAGGGTAAGCAATTTTCGAAGTTAGATATGAGTCACGCTTATCAACAAATACTCATGGATGACGACTCCAAGAAATACCTCACAGTAAACACGCACAGAGGTTTGTTCACCTAGAACAGACTACCGTTCGGTGTGGCCTCCGCTCCGGCCATATTTCAGAGAACGATGGAGAGTCTTTTAAGTGGCATCCCCCTGGTCGCAGTGTATTTGGATGACATTTTGATCAGTGGTGTGGATGTAGCTGATCATATCAAGAACTTAGACATTGTGCTAAAGAGACTGAAAGAGGCTGGATTACGTCTCAGGAGGCACGTTTCTTCAGGATGAAGTGGAGTACCTGGGGTACAGAGTCGACGCACAAGGACTACACCCAGTGGATAAAAAAGTCAGAGCAATTCAAGTTGCGCCAGCACCAACAAATGTAACAGAGCTTAAATCATTCTTGGGATTGTTAAACTACTACAACAAGTTCCTTCCTAACTTGGCAACCCGGTTGGCACCGTTGCATGAACTGTTAAGACATGATGTTTGCTGGAAATGGAATAAAGAACAAGAAGAGGCATTCCAAAATGCCAAGGACTTGCTAAACACATCAGATGTTCTAGTACACTACTCAGCTGACCGAGAGTTAGTTTTGTCATGCGATGCTTCACCTTATGGAGTAGGTGCAGTAGTGTCACACTTCATGGAAGATGGAAGTGAGAGACCGGTTGGATTTGTTTCTCGTACTTTGCAACCTGCTGAGACAAGATACTCTCAGTTGGACAAAGAAGGACTTGCGGTCATATTTGGAATTGAGAAATTTCACAAATATTTGTACGGTCGCAACTTCACAATTTACACAGATCACAAGCCATTGATCTATCTGTTCAATGAAAAGAAGCCAATTCCTCAAATGGGATCACCAAGAGTACAAAGGTGGGCTGTCAAACTCAGTGCATACCAGTACAACATTGTCTACAAACCAGGCAAACATCACGCAAATGCAGACGCGTTGAGCAGATTGCCAGTCCCTGTCAAATTAAGGAAAGAGGAGAGGACTGAGCAAGTGCTAATGATGGACATACTAGATGAGACACTGATAAGTGCAAAGCAGATAAAGAGCTGGACCTCAAAAGATTCTGTATTAGCACAAGTACATGAATACATCCTCAAAGGATGGCCTGCAGTAACTGATCCAAACCTTAAGGCATTCCACCAGAGGAAAATGGAGCTCAGTGTAAGAGATGGCTGCATCCTCTGGGGAGCTCGAGTGGTAATTCCTACAAAAGGAAGAGAAAGGATGCTGAAACTGTTACATCAAACTCACACGGGAATGACTAAAATGAAAGGACTGGCCAGATCATACATGTGGTGGCCAGGAATGGACCAAGACGTTGAGAGAACTGTTCAGGCATGTCATGAATGCCAGGCGCATCAAAAAGCACCTGCCCATGCACCTTTACACCCGTGGAAATGGCCTGAGTCACCATGGTTGAGGATTCATGTGGACTACGCTGGACCATTCCAAGGAGAAATGTTTCTTGTGATTGTGGACGCACATTCAAAGTGGCTTGATGTTTACCCAACTAAAACATGCACCTCCCAAGTCACTATTGAAAAACTCAGACAAAGCTTCAGTATTTTCGGAATACCAAAAATGCTTGTGTCTGACAATGGAACTTGCTTCACAAGTGCAGAGTTCCAAGATTTCGTGAAGAAAAATGGAATACATCATGTGAGATCCGCCCCATTTCATCCATCTACAAATGGACTTGCTGAGAGAGCGGTTCAGACTTTCAAAGAGGGGATGAAGAAGATGAAAGAAGGGACAATACAAACAAGGTTATCAAGATTCTTGTTTAGCTACCGGATCACACCTCACGCAACAACAGGATTATCACCTGCAGAACTCATGATGTCACGTAGGCTAAGATCAGCCCTGGATTTGGTTCGTCCAGATGTGAAAACCAAAGTGCTACAAAAGCAGCTGAAACAGAAAGAGAACCATGATGCACGCAGTAAACAGAGAGGATTTACATCAGGAGATGATGTGCTCATCAGGAACTATTCCTATGGACCAAAGTGGATTCCTGGAGTTATTCAAGACTTTTCAGGACCTCTTTCGTATACTGTTAATGTTGGTTCTGGTCAAATTGTAAAAAGGCACGTGGATCAGGTCAGAGCTAGATTGGCAGATTCTGAGCTAAATGTTGAGAAAGAGAGAAGCTTAGTGTTGTTTCCTGACACTACTCAAAATGTTGTTACACTACCTGACATGACCAAACCTCACATGTTAGAAGAGCAGAGTCCTAACACAGAGAAAATTGTGTCAGAGATACCTTCTGTCTCAGATATTCAGAAACCTGCTGAGCTAGAAACAAGACATTCCACTAGAGAGAGACGTACCCCTACTCACCTTAAAGATTTTGTTTGTTAAAGTAAAAAAAGGAAAGCTTAATAGACTTTATTGCTTAGTTTTGGGCTAAGTCATCTTCAGTTTATTATTGTGAATATATTATGTACACCTATTGGCTTAAATTGTCATGGTTGGTTTTTGCTTAAAGGTGAGGGAGATGTGGTATACTGAGATTTAGTATTATTGTTTTGGATGTTATGCCAGGGCTTGTTCCAGGTTAGATGTGCAAGTGTACTGTGGACAGTGATTGTTGCAATGTTGTGTTGTTGTTGTGCGGTTTCTCCAGTGGAGGGCGCACGAGCGTGGTGTTACCTGCTGGATGTTGCTGTTGTGAGAGAACCACAGAAGAAGCGGCATCTAAGAGATATGTGCTTGGTGGTTGTGCACGAGCTTCAGTAAAGACCACTGAACTAAACTTGAGATGTTGTGCAAAGTTATTTTGGCCACGATGCAACATTCTCAGTTTTTCAAACATCTCCATCAGAGCTTCAGCCAAAGAGCTTCAGTAGAGGAAGATGTTTAAAGTTCTGAAAGTACCCAGCAAGTTTAAATAATAAAGACTGATTGTGGAATTTAAATATTAAGGATTAAATCCAACAACATAAATAATCTAAACCCAATTTTATGTGACCATCATGGATGTTAAGGCTCAGACCAACAGAATTCTGATTTATTTCTCTTTAAAGTGACTCATTTAGAACTAAAGATTTAAACTAAAAAATACACACTAAAACCAATCAGATCCCAGTCGGTACCTGATGAACATTCTTGTAGAACCCTCCTCTGGTTCCTTCAGTCCTCCTTAAACATCCATTTCCTCCAATGGTGGACGGATCTTCAACTCCAGGTTCTTAGATCGCCATCAGTAGTTTCTGGTCTTCAGGAACCGAACCAGGAGTCCAGTTTCCTTCTACTGAAGCACTTAGCATTAGCATTGGCATGGCTCCACACAGCATAATTAGCATCAGTAGTAACCGGATATTTATTGCAGTAAAAGCATCACATGTTCCTCTTACATGTAGTGAACTATGCTATTGATAAAAATACACAAGTAAAGTACAAATACCTCCATGTTGTACTAGAGAAGATGTATTTTCCACCACTGGACCGACAGCTAGGCTACTTTAGCTTCAGTGTTGTTAGCATGTTATTTAGCTTTTAAAAGCACAGTTTAAATCACATTATAATGTACTTATACACAGATGTACTTCATATTTAGTGCCTTTAAGTACTAAATAGTGGAGTTAAAGTACAGTTTTACTGGATCTGTTAGCTTAGCTTCAGTGTTGCTAGCCAGAATGTTTGCTAACAGTTTAGAAGAAAGCAGCTGGTGAACTAAAGTTCTGAGTTAATCTTCAGTCAGTATTTTGAGTCGAACACCTTCAGGTTTCTGTTCGGTTCTGCCAGAACAGCGGAACACAGAAAAGAAAGCAGTCGTCTGGATGTGAGTTCTCTCCTAAACCAGCCTAGGACCAGACTTTATCAGTATCTCTGGTTCTGATCCGGCTTCATGTGAACCGACTGATTCTGACCTGATCATATAAATCACTGTGAATCTTTGTGGTTCTGATGGTTCTGTTTGGGTTCTACCTGCTGTTTTCACCAGTTTCTCTCCGTCTGTTCTTCGAGGTACGACGACTTCACCTACAAGTCGGTGTCCAGTCAGAGTTTAGGAAACTCTCCTGGCGACATGCAGCAGTACGTCTTCATCTACAGGTAGGACTCACCTGGACTCACAGCATCACTTCCTGTGAGGTCACAACTAGTACAAGAAACTAAAATGAGGCACAAAAGACACGTTAGAATGATTTATGAAGCGTAAGAAGACGTCCTGCAGCAAATACAAACTCATTCAGGAACATCTGTTTGTTTCCAGCTGAAGAACCGGATTTTAAATCTCCACTGTTCTGTCTCTGATAGTAGTAAATCCTAATAAGCACTGAGGTTAGAACCCAGCAGGGATACTGAAGCTGTGAATTTACATGTCAACGATTAAAATATCTCTAAACTCTAAACACACCTGGACGGTATAACAGATCAGAAAACCAAACCTCGTGTTCTGGTTCCAGTCTGGGTTCTAACTCCCTGATACCGGGATGTCTTTATGTATATTTATGTTCCATCTGGTTTTGTTTGTTTTTGTTCTATTATTATTATTATTTCTGTGTTTGTTTTCCAGAGGTTCTAGTTCGTGATCTCAGAATGAGTTCTTTATTATGGGCAACCTTTCTGTCTTGGTGGCCAGGATTATAAAACATGTCTGGTACTATACTAGCTACGCTAACAGACGTTTTTACATAAATAGAACTCCAGCAGAATATTAGCAGAGAGAGGTTCTTTAAAAAACCATTTCTATTAGCGATCCTTGAAGGAACCCCGTAAGGTGTGTCAGATTCATTAAAAAGGTTCCTTTAGGAGCCATCAGTGGTGCTTCAAATGAAGTTCAGCAAAATAGGTTCTTTAAGGAACCATTTTCCAGAGAGTTCTTTGTGGATCCACCTGGTTCTACTTCGTTAACAGAACTTAATAATCGTCTAAGTAAATCAAACGTAAGAATCTGCAGCACTTCTGGGTTCCTTTCATTAGAACATATTAAATATTCTGGGTTCATGGCTGCTGGATGTGTGTGAAACTGAAAAACGTTTGTCAGTGTTCTGGTAAAAACTGGCACCAGATCGGTTATAATCCTCCAGGAGTCACAGTCGGAACCCTAGATCTGGTTCTGTTCAGTGTTTCTTCAACCAGCTTTGACCAACATTAACCTGTTGCTGTTCTCTGAACAGAACTGAGATGGTGAACCTGACGGGTCAGCACCAGTACTCCAGCAAACAGTCCTTCGTCAGAGAACCGTTTGTTGTTCAGTTCCAGAGCAACAGAACCGGTCAGTGGATATAGAACCCAACAGAAACCTGTTGAACTGAGCTGGCTGAGGTTAACCTCCTTCATCTTTTCTGTTCTGCAGCAATCAAGAAGTTTGTTCTGGTTCCACTCCACTCTGAGCCCAGTAAGGCGGTCCACGAGATCGACCGGCTCTACGACGTCTTCCAGGAGGTTAGCAAGAAGTGGAACAACAAGGTGAGGAACCAGGATCTCAGGGGTACTAGAACCACTTAGACACCAGAGTTTTAAAACAGGAAGTGAGAGTTAAGGTGTTTCTGTCGGCTGTGAATCATCGCATCGATGCTGGAACCTTGAATCAGATGTTCTAGAACCATCAGATCAGATGGTCTAGAACCATCGAATCAGATGTTTTAGAACCATCAAATCAGATGTTCTAGAACCACTGAAACACCTTAAACTTACTGGAACTTAGATGAACCGTGTTGTTATTGTGTGTCCAGCGTAAATAGCAGGAGGAAGTCTTTCTGTAGAACAGTCTGATGTGTTTCTGTCCATTCCTCAAGTGTAGGAACTTATGGGTCAAAGGTGTTTGGTTCTACTGTTTTTCACCTCCTGGATGGATGATTACCATCAGTGCTTCAGTTAGACTTTTTCTTTTTGGTTCTTGAAGATGTTCCACCTTCTTCAGTTCTAACTGACTGGTTCCAGGTTTTGACTGAAGGCGTTGGTGTGATGTCATAATGGTCCTGCATCTTCAAAAACAGAAACATGGTTCAAGACCTGTTCTACTTTTAGAACATTCTAGAACATAGAGACCACGCAGTCCATCACCAGTTATGCATTAATTACAGAATGTTCTATTTCTGGCAGACAACAAACAGATCTGTAAGAACAAACACGTGGAACCCTTAGAGAAGGAACGGCATGGTTCTGGTATCAGCAGAACCTTACCTGAGCTGCTGTTCTATGTTCTTGTGTTGGTAGAACGTGATGTTCCTCGGAGATTTCCACGCCAGCTGTGCCTACGTCACCAGAAAGGACCGCAAGAAAATCCGACTTTTCAAGAACTCGAACTTCTCCTGGTTGATCGGAGACAAAGTCGACACGACGGTGACGGACGATACCAACTGTGCTTACGACAGGTGTGTGTGTGTGTGTCTTTGTCTCTGTGTGTGTTTCCATATTACTTAAAAGTTACTTTCGTGTTTGTGTTGCTGTTAATCTTGTTCTTTGTGCTTCAGGATCGTGGTCCATGGAGAACCCTTCTTGAAGGCCATCAAACCGTTTTCTGCTCAAGTCTACAACTTTGGCAAAGACCTCAAACTGCCCCAGACCAGGGTGAGAACCTGAAGGCATCAATCATTTGGTCGATAAAAGTGTTCGTCTCAGTTTCACAAGAGTTCTAAGTGGCATCTTAGTTCTTTGGAGCACCGTTTAGGTGCCTAAAGGAACCGTCTTTCATGGTTCTTCTAGGCATTTTTGTGGGTTTATTAAAGAACCGTCTCCTGTTTTTGCTAAAGATCCCTAGAGTGACATCCTGGTGTTTAAAGGAACCATTCTTTAATGGTTCTTTTTGGCGCCTTTAGGTGTTCTTCAAAGAACATATTTTTGCTGACGTTCTTTAGAGAACCGGTTCTGGTCCGATGCCATCAGTTAAAGTGTGGTTCTGATCCATGTGAACTCTCCGTCTGCAGGTACTTGAGGTGAGCGATCATTTCCCCATAGAGGTGAGACTGAAAGGCCCTGCCTCCACAGAGGTGAGAGTGAAAGGCTCCGCCCCCTTCCTGATCCAGGCCACGCCTCTCCTGCTGCTCCTGTTGTCTGTGATTGGCCAGTTCGTCCTGTGATGTCCTGAAAGAACGATTTTATCCAGAGGAGGTTCTCCGTCGGTTCTGTCTGGTCTCAGGTGTCTTTAAGCGTTTCTGTTTTTGGTTCCTCACAGCGGAGAAGAACCGAAGCTTCAGGAGGTTTAAAGTCTCAGAACTGAAGCTGTGAGTTTCTGTTTATCCAACACTCTTTAAACATGAGCTGTGATGTCAGCAGGTTCTTACCCATAATGCTGTTCAGTAGTGGAACCCTCTACTTATGGACTGTTGGTGTTAATTTCCTGTTTCCTGTTTGTCGCTGGTTCCACTTCCTGTGTTTGTGGCTCAGGTTTGTCCAGAAGCTGCTGTAAATATTCACAAAATGTCGGGAATTTGTGTTTTTATAATGTTCAATAAAGTTTATTATGTTTGAATTTAAAGTATTAAAACGCTGACATTGATTTTTTTTTTTACAACACTAAAGTTTCATTTGGGTCAGACGACACAAAAACACACAACAGAGCTGACAGGACCAGAAATAGATGGATTTAAAGAGAGGCTCACAGAGGCACAAAATCAATAAGAAATGACCTCACAGAGACACACTATCACCACAAAATAACACCAAAGACACAAAACAACCACAAAGAGACACAAAGCGACCACAGAGACACAAACTGACACAAAATGACCTCAGAGACACACAAATCGCGCCCAGATTGTCAGAGTAACTGCAGAGGATCGAGCTGGAGCCGCAGGTTGCAGTTCTTCGGTCCTCTTGAGTCTCCGGAGGCGCTGCAGCTCATCTCAGCCAGGACAACTTGTTCCACCGACGAAGAAGAGCGCTGCTTCCTGCCAGCAGAGATCTTCTATTAGTGAGGTGATGTATCACTGATGATCAACACCTGCGGACACACAAAACAGCACAGCAAGGAGCAAAGAAACACACCGATGCGATAAATGAGCACAAAGATTTAAAACGACCCCGTAGAGACTGAAAATTACAGCAAATAGACAGAAACACAACACAAATAGAGTTAAAGGACGACAAGCATAGAGTAAACAGCTGGAATAAAACAAACGGACTACCACAATAATCTTAAACCATGGTAAAATCTGCACTGCTGGCATTTTCTGCACTTTTACAGTTACTTTTATTCCACAAGTCACTTTATGCTGATGTCACTTATAGTGTAGTAATACGGTATTTATTCATTCTTGTATATATTATTGTTATTATAAATATTATCTTTACTGTACACATGGTTAGTGCTGCTCTGAAAGATGTTTGCTGGTGGAGTAATAAAGGATTATCTTATTTTATCTTAAGGAGACACAAAGGGACTGAAAGGACATAAAGAGACTCAGTAAAGCTCCTACAATGTGTTTTATTTTGCTCTCTGGTCGGTTTATGTCCCGGTGCTTCGGTCCGTGGATCCGGGGCGGAGTGGTCCTCCCACCGGGGCCCTCTCTGCGCTTTAGCTAACGTGGCCTTAAGCCCCGCGGTGGATGAATGACCGACGCCGCCGCCGCTGCTGCTGCTCGTCCCGCCGTTCCGTCTGCATCCCTAAGCCGCTCTGAAGCAACATGTCTGAGGCTGAGCAGGTCCCGGCCTCGGCCCCGGACGCCGCCGTCCTGGACGCCCTGAACGGCACCGACTCTAACGGCACCGAGGCGCTGAACGCCACCGCTAAGTTCGTGGCGACCCCGGAGGGCACGGCGCTGGCGTACGGCAGCCTGGTGCTCATGGCCCTGCTGCCCATCTTCTTCGGGGCTCTGCGCTCCGTCAGCTGCTCAAAGTCCAAGGTGAGCTCCAGGCCGAAGACCGGCCCGGTTCCGGTACCGGTTAGCGTGGCACCAGTTCCGGTTAGTCCGCTCCGGTTAGCTTGGTTAGCTAGCAGCTAGCTGGTAGCAGAACCAGTAAACAGATAAAAGGTTCTAAAATAATCTAAAAATAATAAAAATCCTTCAGACAGCTGCCGGTAGAGGCCAGTACCACGGCGATAACCGGTTATTAACGGTGTTTAACGGCTAGTAACGGTTATTTAAACCGCTAAAGTTGACGTATTGCTCACCTGGAGAGTCACCTGAAAGACCCGGAACTCACCTGGACCAGAGTCCAGACCGGGGAGGAGGGGGTTCTACTGGTTTCTACTGAGGTTCTACTGGGGTCTACTGAGGTCCTACTGGGGTTCTTCTGAGGTTCTCCTGGTTTCTACTGGGGTCTACTGAGGTCCTACTGGGGTTCTTTTGAGGTTCTCCTGGTTTCTACTGAGGTTCTACTGGGGTCTACTGAGGTCCTACTGGGGTTCTTCTGAGGTTCTCCTGGTTTCTACTGGGGTCTACTGAGGTCCTACTGGGGTTCTTCTGAGGTTCTCCTGGTTTCTACTGAGGTTCTACTGGGGTCTACTGGGGTTCTTCTGAGGTTCTCCTGGTTTCTACTGAGGTCCTACTGGGGTCTACTGAGGTCCTACTGGGGTTCGTCTGAGGTTCTACTGAGGTTCTACTGGGTTCTACTGAAGTTCTACTGGGTTAGAATGAGAGAACAGAGAACCAGGTGTGTGTGTGTGTAGTTGTTTATTAGTGTGTAGTTGTGTATCTCTGTGTGGTTCCACCAGTCTAAATGAGTTCTACCAGAACCGTAGATCTTCATCAGTGAGGTTCTTCTCCTCCAGACCTTCAGACCAGATGAGAACCAGAGGAGGAGACCAGAGATAGAACCCCAGCAGTAGAATAAATAAAAACATTTAATAAGCACCAGCGGTTCCTCGTCTGTCAGGTGTAGGTTCCAGAACTCCATGAGGTAGAGACCTTATTTATGTTATTATTTATGTTATTATTTATATTTATTTTAAGGCTTTATTAACCTTCAACACACTCTAATAAACACCTCCTGTTCTCCTAAACCTTCCTCATTTTATCACCATATAAACATTTTCCTCTGGGTTCCGTCCAGAACTCTCAGAACCAGCAGAATGTTCGAAATTCAATATTTTACGAAAGTTTCACAAAAACCCAGAGAGCAGCGTGATGAGCAGAGACCAGACGTGGAACGGACCAGATGATGCTCTCTGAGCCAATCAGAGCCCAGCGCTGCTCTCTGACCCAATCAGAGCCCAGCACTGTTTATATTTATATATATATATATATATATATATATATATATATATATATATATATATATATATATATATATATATATATATATATGTATTGTTTTCAGTTTTTTGGGCTAGAAAATGCTTGTTTTACTGCAAAAATAATAATTATATAAAAATACACTATACCGGAAAATCCACGATACAAAATTATAAATATAGAATTTAAAAATCTACGGTACCACATTATAAATATATTATTTAAGAATGTGTGACCCAGTGAATGGTGATGTGCTGAGGGACGACTGTAGATTACAGCAGCACTAAACCAGCAGACTGGTAACACCGTGGAAAAGGAAGAACACGTCTGATAATGACGGTAAATAAGATAATCCTCTAATTCTACCCTCATAATATCACACAGCTGAAAGTTAATTTAACCTCTCAGAGTTCAGGAGAACTTCCTGTGCAGCTGATTTAATCTGTTAGATAGTTATTGTATTTAGATTTACTTATATTCTACATATTTGAGTTTTCAGCAGTTAAACACCCAGAGGAGTGATGCAGAACTACAGGAAGTAGATGTAAAAAAAATACAAAATAAACAGGAAGTGACAATCATGTTTAGTAGAAACCAGAAGAGATGCCGTCAATGATTCTGACAATCAATAATCAGTTATTTTCTTCAGTGAACATTTTCTGGTTTATTTCTTCCGACAGTGAACTGAAGATCTCTGAACCAAACAACCGATGGATTAATGGAGAAACATAAATATTGATTATCTGCAGCTGATCGAGGAACAAACTTCTGATCAGATAAAAATCAAACTGGTTCATGTTTCCTTCAGTTAGTCTGTCTGCACTTTATAAGATCAATAAATAATCTATAAATATGTGCAGATGATCAGAATAAAGTCGATGTTTACTGTGAAAGGAACCGATCAGACCCGGTTCTGGTTCTACTCAACAGAACCTTTAATGAAGAATCACTCATCAGGTATTTAGATCAGTCTGAGTGTTCATTTAATAAACTGGAGTTCAACACAGAAACCAGGAATTATTATTGTTATTATTATTAACATTGGTAATAAAGTTCAACAGGGTGGATATCTACCAGCTTATTGATCAGTAGTTTATCAGTAACTGATCGGTTTATTTCTGAAGCTGGTTCTTTTACCAGACATTCATGAGTTTTCCTCCAAAAAGCAACAAAACACACAAAGTTAGAAATGTTCCGCTGAAACTGCAGGAAACTGAATAAGAAATAATAAATAATCCATCCGGAGGTTTTCTGCTTCCTGCTGAACCTGAACGTCTTTCAGTCTGAAACTGAAACCAAACTTCAGATGTTTCCTTCCAGAGTTCATCGGGTCCTGAGAATAAAACTCCTCCACCTGCAGATGATTTGTTTTGTTCTGAGTAGAACCATTGTTGCCATGGAGACATTTAGTTTTGTTCTGAGTAGAACCACCGTTGACCTGGAGACATTTAGGTTTGTTCTGAGTAGAACCATCGTTGACCCGGAGACATTTAAGGCGCTTTCCCACCAGCACCTACTCGGCTCTCCTCGACTCGGTTTAGGTGGTTTTCCATTGCATTGAGCACCGCCTCATCGTGGGTGGAGTCATAAATCACTCTCGTCCTCCAACATGGTCTCCAGTAATCCAGCGGTGGAGTCGAGGCCACTCTTCCTCCCGTTGCTCACCAGTCAGTGTCGTAAATGGCGTCCATTTGGCTAAACCACTTCCAACACCTCCGGTTTGACCCACTCCAGCCGTTGGGTCCTTGATGGACCGATAGTCACTGTTGAGCTTCTTCAGCTTCTCCCGACACTGCTTCATTGTCCTGCTGTATCCGTGGGCGGCCATCCACTCAGAGACCTCCTGGTAAACTTTCTCTGTCCAGCTCCCTCTGTGTTCTTTGGTCCGTCACCAAAGACAAAAAAGTCTCCATTCGCCCATGGTGCGCGTCGTCACTCCCTGTCCAATCAGAGGCCTGCACTCTGTAGACATCACATTATCGGCTCCACTCAGCTCGCTGGGAACCTCGGCCCAGTAGGTAAATGGTCTGTATTTATATAGCGCTTTACTATACCTGAAACGATAACCAAAGCGCTTTGTATTATACATCACATTCACCTACTGATGGCGGAAGCTGCCATACTAGGCGCTAACCACGACCCATCAGGAGCAGTTAGGGGTTCCGTGTCTCACTCAGGGAAACCTGGACATGAACTCTCCAGGCCAGGATTGAACCAGCAACCCTCCGGTTACAAGACGAGCACTCTACCCACTGAGCCATGCTGCCCCAGAGGCACTAAAATAATACCTGGTACCTGGTACCAGGTACCACGTCCTGATGGAAAACCTCACAAACCCAGTAGAGTCAAGCCGATTGGTGCTGGTGGAAAAGCGCCAAAAGTTTTGTTCTGTTTCCTGTCGACATCTTTAAACTTCAGTTTCAGTCTACAGCTTCTCAAACGTCATGGACTTTAAACGAGACGCTCAGGACGGATCAGAGGTTCTGATCAGTCCAGAGGTTCTGATCTCTGACGGTCCAGCTCCTCCTCTTCCTTCCTGTCGGCCATCTTGTTGGTCGAGTTCCTGTGGGGTTCCTTTACTTTTATCTCCTGGTTCTGTTTGGGTTCCTGTGGGTTTATTACCTGGTTCTTTTCAGGTTCCTGTGGGTTTATCTCCTGGTTCTGTTGGGCCTCTATCCATTTATTTCCTGGTCTCTATGGGTTTATCTCCTGGTTCCTTTCGGGTCTCTGTGGGTTTATCTCCTGGTTCTGGTCTTGGTGGTTTTGGGTCCTGCTTTGCTTCCAGTCTTTATCTGACCCATCTCTCTCCCTGTCTGTCTGCACATCTGTCTGTCCACCCATCTGTCTGTCTGCAGGAGCTCGGAGAAAATGGTTCCGATTCTGGGTTCAGAGTGAGTATCACCGATCAATCCCCGATCAATAACCTGCCCTGTTCTGGATCATATCTACCATATATCCATGTCCCAGTGTGTGTGCAGCTTCAGGAACATCTGTGGAAGCTCCTCCCAGATGTTTCCTCTAGACCTGGTTCTGGTTTTAAAGAACTGGAGCCAGAACCTCAAACTGACAACTCACCAGCAAGAACCCGACAATAAACACCAGCAGGCGGATGTTTGGAACTGTCATCTGTAGCCTCCAAAGAACAAGTCCAACATCCTGATATTCATGAAATCCAGGAAAACCAGAACCTTCCCCCTGGTTCTAACTCTAACCCTACAGTCTGGAGAGGAAACATGGAGATCGAAGAACATCTGCAGGATGAGGAGATGGTAGGAGCTTCAGGAGAAATCAACTGGAGGCTCTGGAAGATATTTCTAGAATCGTCTTGCAGAACCTCCAGTTGATTACTCCTGAAGCTCCTACCATTAATGTCGTAGGAGATAGTCCTTCCTGGTAATGGTAGGAGCTTCAGGAGAAACCAACTGTAGGTTCTTGAAGATGTTTCTTGAAAGTTTTTTGAGTGTCTTCCAGAACCCCCAGTTGGTTTCTCCTGAAGCTCCTACCATCTCCTGTAGACACCTGGATGGATTTAAACTGATCTGTTGTCATTTTTTACCAGATGTGTTGTTCCTCCTAAATGTCATGATTCTATCTGCTGGACTGATGAAGTTCTGGAAAAGGTCCATTAAACATCTAGAATGATGTTCTCTGTTCTGGTTCCTCCAGAATGCAGCTGATATGCCAGAAACCATCACCAGTCGGGATGCAGCCCGGTTCCCCATCATCGCCAGCTGTACTCTGTTTGGACTCTACCTGTTCTTCAAGGTCAGGCTGCTTATGTTCTCTAAGGTTCTGGAAGGTTCTGTGATAATCTGTGCTGGTTTCATCAGGAGAACCTCATGTGTTTGTTGTTCTTCAGGTGTTTTCTCAGGAGTACATCAACCTGCTGCTGTCCGTCTACTTCTTTGTTCTGGGAGTTCTGGCTCTGTCTCACACTATGAGGTACCTGTACTCTATCTACTACATATGCTGTAGTGCTATCTACTATATATATTGTAGTACTATGTATACTATATATACTCTGTAATTATACTTGAGCTACCGTTCTAAAGTTTGGGATCATCCAGACAATTCAATGTTCTCCATGAAAACTCCCACTTTTCTCCATGTGCTACCATAACTGCACAAGGGTTTTCTAATCAATGAACCTTTCAACACCATTAGCTAACACAATGTAGCATTAGAACACAGGAGTGATGGTTGCTGGAAATGTTCCTCTGTACCCCTATGGAGATATTCCATTAAAAATCAGCCTTTTCCAGCTACAATAGTCATTTACCACATGAACAATGTCTACATGGGATTTATCATTCATTTAATATTACCTAAATTGCTAAAAAATGCTGTTCTTTCAAAAATAAGGACATTTCTAAGTGATCCCAAGCATTTGAATGGTAGTGTATACTATACTCTATATGCTGCTTAGTACTGTAGTGTATACTATACTGTATATACCGCGTAGTATTGTAGTGTATACTATATATGCTGCGTAGTACTGTAGTGTATAATATACTGTATATGCTGCGTAGTACTGTAGTGTATACTATATATGCTGCGTAGTACTGTAGTGTATACTATACTGTATATGCTGCGTAGTACTGTAGTGTATACTATACTGTATATGCTGCGTAGTACTGTAGTGTATACTATACTCTATATGCTGCGTATTACTGTAGTACAGGGTACTGAGACTGTCTGCTTTGTGTGTTTCAGTCCTCTGATGTCCAGAATCTTTCCAGCTTCTTGTCCCAACAAACAGTACCAGCTGCTGTTCACTCAGGGCTCTGGAGAGTCCAAAGAAGGTGCGTCCTGAGAAAACAGAATAAAACAGTTTCTGAGTCAGTATCTGGATTTTAACATCAAACTTCTGGTCTCTGCAGAAATCGTCAACTATGAGTTTGACACCAAGAACCTGGTGTGTCTGGTGATCAGCAGCGTGGTCGGGGTCTGGTACCTGCTGAAGAAGGTCTGTTAACGTCCACTGAGGTAATGTTAGCCCAGCTAACCAGACTAGCTCACTAACTAACCCATCTCTGTGGCTTCAGCACTGGATCGCCAACAACCTGTTCGGTCTGGCCTTTGCCCTGAACGGAGTGGAGCTGCTGCACCTCAACAACGTCAGTACCGGCTGCATCCTGCTGGGGGGGCTGTTTGTCTACGACGTCTTCTGGGTAAGTTTAACGCTGACGTCATTTCACCCGCTGTGGATCATGTTGTTTGTTGGAGGTCATGAACCTCCTCAAGTCTTTGTCATGGTGCCCGTTGCTGCTAAACTCACCCAGGTCCTGGAGATGTTTAGATGTTTACAAGGTGAGGTAAACATGTTGACCTCACAGCTGGTTCCATGAATGTTTACTTGCTTCTGTCTCTCCAGGTGTTTGGGACCAACGTCATGGTAACGGTTGCCAAATCATTCGAAGCACCAATCAAATGTGAGTATGATCCAGCTGCTCTGCTGCCTCCATCTGTAGAGCAGCAGGAACCAATCAGAGAGCAGCTACACATTAATACACAGCAGCAGGAACCAATCAGAGAGCAGCTACACATTAGTACACAGCAGCAGGAACTTTATTCTGGATGTTTTGTCTTTAATCATGTTGTGTATCTTTGTATCTTTGTATTCGTGTTGTGTATCTTTATAGTCGTGTTGTATATCTACAGTTGAAGACCAAATTATTTAACAAAAACCAAAAACTGCCAGGTTCAGTATTATCTCCCTTAAGAACCGACCTTTTATTGAGCCAAACCACAAACCACTGGTGTGTAATCATGTGCTTTAACTTTGATTACAAGCTGTGAGCATTACAATCAATCAATCAATCAATCAATCAATCAATCAATCAATCAAGGGTTGTCCTCCACTTTACACACAATATAAACACTTCATTCAGGATTTG
Organism: Amphiprion ocellaris; assembly: GCF_022539595.1. Taxonomy (NCBI): domain Eukaryota; kingdom Metazoa; phylum Chordata; class Actinopteri; family Pomacentridae; genus Amphiprion; species Amphiprion ocellaris. The sequence continues at coordinate 562,935 of NC_072773.1, forward strand.
AGCTGTCAGTGGAGAAAGAATCAAAGCAGGAGAAGATCTACAAAGTTCTCACAGCGTTTCCAGGTGTCCAGAAGTGGAGTGAAAAGTCTCATCAAGAGATTCAAAGAGAACCACACAGTACAGAACAAGTCTGGCAGAGGGAGGAAGCCAAAGATCTCAAATGTTCTGGAGAGAATACCTATGAGAGATGTGTCCAAAGACACTAGAACAACCAAAACACTAGTTAGTGAGTTAGAGAAGTCAGGAGTTGTAGCGTCAAAGAAGACACAGAAATGGACTGAACCCAAACCTTAACTTCTACAGAAGAGACACCTTCAGGCCAGACTGAAGTCTGCTGAGGACAACCTGGAGAAAGATTATGAAGACTGGAAGGCCTTTGGTCAGATGAGAGCAAACTAGAGACGTTGTTTATGTTTGAAGAAACAAGGGAAGAACTCCGTCCCCACAGTTAAACACGGTGGTGGCAGTATCATGCTGTTGGATGCTTCAGTGCTTCTGGAACTGAGAATCTGGTCAAGGTTGAAGGAATCATGAAGAAAGAAGGATATATGAAGATTTAGAAAGAAAGCCTCCAGCAGTCAGCTGCTAAACTGGGTCTGGGTCGTCGCTTTGTCTTCAACATGACGACTCGAAACATCCTCCGCTCCTGGTGAAGATCTACCTCCAGAAGACCAAAATCAACGTTCCTGACTGGCCTGCACAAAGCCCTGACCGGAATCCCATTAAAATCTGTGGGGCCAAATGAAGACCAGGGTCCATGCTAGAAGACCATCAGATCTGGAGGAGCTGAGAGATTTACTAAAGAAGAATGGGGTGGGGTTCCTCAGGAGATGTCAGAGACTTGTTACAAACTACAACAAACGACTGCCAGCTGTTATCCAGCAAAAAAGAAACACAACTGACTGTTAGCATCAAGGGGTCTAATAGTGTTGACCCTGGTAGTTTTTGGTTTTTGTTAAAGAATTTAGTTTCTGTGTGTAAAATAAAATAATGTAAGCATCCACAATAAAACTAGGATGTTTGGAGAAGCTGTGTATCTTTGTAGTTATGTTGTGTGTCTTTGTAGTCATGTTGTGTGTCTTTGTGGTAGGTTTGTGTATCTTTGTAGTTGTGTTTTGTATCTTTGTGGTCGTGTTGTGTATTTTTGTAGTTGTGTATCTTTGTAGTCATGTTGTGTATCTTTGTGTCCTCAGTGGTGTTTCCTCAGGACTTGTTGGAGAAAGGGCTTGAAGCCAGTAACTTCGCCATGTTGGGACTCGGAGACATCGTTATTCCAGGAATCTTCATCGCTCTGCTGCTGCGCTTTGACGTCAGGTGATTCTCCTCCTCTTCCTCCTTCTTCTTCCTCTCCTCCTCCTCTTCCTCCTTCTTCTTCCTCTCCTCCTCCTCCTCTTCCTCCTCCTTCTTCCTCTCCTCCTCCTCTTCTTCCTCCTTCTTCCTTCCTCGTCCTCCTCTTCCTCCTCCTCCTTCTGACCCATCTTCCTCCTCTCAGGTGTATTTTGTTGTTCTATCTCTGGTTCTTGTGCAGCCTAAAGAAGAACAGCAGGACGTACTTCTACTCCAGTTTTCTGGCCTACATCTTCGGCCTGGGCCTCACCATCTTCGTCATGCACACCTTCAAACATGCACAGGTAACAGGACTCACCTGTTCTGGTGGAACTCTGAGACAGAACCTGGTTCATAAACATGTCCACCGTCAGCTTAAATAAGTCCTGCTAATCAAACCAAAACTTTAAAATAACGAGGTTCTAATGTAGTTAGGAGGTTCTCAGATGTTTTATGTTCCAGGATCAACCTGAAGGAACTAAAATGTCCACCATCTTGGAGGCCATTTTGGATGTTTGTGTCTCTGAAGCTGATTGACTTACAGGGTTAGCCCTACAGATAACCCTATAGTCACCTACAGATAACCCTGTAGTCACCTACAGATAACCCGATAGTCACCTACAGATAACCCTGTAATTACTTACAGATAGCCCTCTAGTTACCTACAGATAACCCTATAGTCACCTACAGATAACCCTGTAATTACTTACAGATAGCCCTCTAGTCACCTACAGATAACCCTATAATCACCTACAGATAACCTTATAGTCACAGGTAGCCCTGTAGTTACCTACAGATAACCCTGTAGTCACCTACAGATAACCCGATAGTCACCTACAGATAACCCTGTAATTACTTACAGATAGCCCTCTAGGTACCTACAGATAACCCTATAGTCACCTACAGATAACCCTGTAATTACTTACAGATAGCCCTCTAATTACCTACAGATAACCCTATAGTCACCTACAGATAACCCTGTAATTACTTACAGATAGCCCTCTAGTTACCTACAGATAACCCTATAGTCACCTACAGATAACCCTGTAGTCACCTACAGATAACCCTGTAATTACTTACAGATAGCCCTCTAGTTACCGACAGATAACCCTATAGTCACCTACAGATAACCTTGTAATTACCTACAGATAGCCCTTTAGTTACCTACAGATAACCCTATAGTGACCTACAGATAACCCTATAGTCACCTACAGATAACCTTATAGTCACCTACAGATAACCCTATAGTCACCTACAGATAGCCCTATAGTTACCTACAGATAACCCTGTAATTACTTACAGATAGCCCTCTAGTTACCTACAGATAACCCCGTAGTCACCTACAGATAACCCTATAGTCACCTACAGATAACCCTGGAGTCACCTACAGATAACCCTGTAATTACTTACAGATAGCCCTCTAGTTACCTACGGATAACCCTATAGTCACCTACAGATAACCCTGTAATCACCTACAGATAGCCTTATAGTTACCTACAGATAACCCTGTAGTCACCCACAGATAACCCTGTAATTACCTACAGATAGCCCTATAGTTACCTACAGATAACCCTGTAATTACCTACAGATAACCCTATAGTCACCTACAGATAACCCTATAATTACCTACAGATAGCCCTCTAGTTACCTACAGATAACCCCGTAGTCACCTACAGATAACCCTATAGTCACCTACAGATAATCCTGTAGTCACCTACAGATAACCCTGTAATTACTTACAGATAGCCCTCTAGTTACCTACGGATAACCATATAGTGACCTACAGATAACCCTATAGTCACCTACAGATAACCCTATAGTCACCTACAGATAGCCTTATAGTTACCTACAGATAACCCTGTAGTCACCCACAGATAACCCTGTAATTACCTACAGATAGCCCTATAGTTACCTACAGATAACCCTGTAATTACCTACAGATAACCCTATAGTCACCTACAGATAACCCTATAATTACCTACAGATAACCCTCTAGTTACCTACAGATAACCCTGTAGTCACCTACAGATAACCCTGTAGTCCCCTACAGATAACCCTCTAGTTACCTACAGATAACCCTGTAATTACCTACAGATAACCCTATAGTCACCTACAGATAATCCTATAATTACCTACAGACAACCCTCTAGTTACCTACAGATAACCCTGTAGTCACCTACAGATAACCCTGTAGTCCCCTACAGATAACCCTGTAGTCCCCTAGGGCTGCCACAAACGACGCGTTGACTAATCACCTGAGCACGATACGTCATCAATAGCGGAAGTGAGCGCGCAATGCAACAGAAATCACCGTCCGAGTGGAGCGCGGAACACGCATGGACATCCGCGCTGTATCGTGCATATATAGTATATGCATATATTATATATGCACAATACAGCATGGACATCCGCGTTTACGATACGGCGCGGACATCCGCGCCGCATCGTGCATATACTATATATGCACGATACAGCGCGGATGTCCATGCGTGTTCCGCGCTCCACTCGGACGGTGATTTCTGTTGCATTGTGCGCTCGCTTCCGCTTCTGATGACGTATCGTGCTCAGGCGATTCGTCGACGCGTCGTTTGTGGCAGCCCTATAGTCCCCTACAGATAACCCTATAGTCCCCTACAGATAACCCTATAGTGGCCTACAGATAACCCTGTAGTTACCTACAGATAACCCTGTAGTCACCTACAGATAACCCTGTAGTCACCTACAGATAACCCTATAGTCACAGGTAGCCCTGTAGTTACCTACAGATAACCCTGTAGTCACCTACAGATAACCCTATAGTTACCTACAGATAACCTTATAGTTACCTACAGATAACCCTGTAGTCACCTACAGATAACCCTGTAGTCACCTACAGATAATCCTATAGTTACCTACAGATAACCCTGTAATTATCTACAGATAGCCCTATAATTACCTACAGATAACCCTATAGTCACCTACAGATTACCCTATAATCACTTACAGATAACCCTGTAGTCACCTACAGATTACCCTATAATCACCTACAGATAACCCTGTAGTCACCTACAGATTACCCTATAATCACCTACAGATAACCCTGTAGTCACCTACAGATTACCCTATAATCACCTACAGATAACCCTGTAGTCACCTACAGATAACCCTCTAGTTACCTACAGATAACTCTCCAGTTACCTACAGATAACCCTATAGTCACCTACAGATAACCCTATAATCACCTACAGATAACCCTATAGTTACCTACAGATAACCTTATAGTTACCTACAGATAACCCTGTAGTCACCTACAGATAACCCTATAATCACCTACAGATAACCCTATAGTTACCTACAGATAACCTTATAGTTACCTACAGATACCCCTGTAGTTACCTACAGATAACCCTGTAGTCACCTACAGATAATCCTATAGTCACCTACAGATAATCCTATAGTTACCTATAGATAACCCTGTAATTACCTACAGATAGCCCTATAATTACCTACAGATAACCCTATAGTCACCTACAGATTACCCTATAGTCACCTACAGATAACCCTATAGTGGCCTACAGATAATCCTATAGTCACCTACAGATAACCCTATTGTCACCTACAGATAGCCCTAGTTACCTACAGATAACCCTATAGTTACCTACAGATAACCCTGTAATCACCTACAGATAACCCTGTAGCCACTTAGATAACCCTGTAGTCACCTACAGATAATCCTATAGTCACCTACAGATAACCATATAGTCACCTACAGATAGCCCTGTAGTCACCTACAGATAACCCTGTAGCCACTTACAGATAACCCTATAGTCACCCACAGATAACCCTATAGTCACCCAGAGATAACCCTATAGTCACCTACAGATAACCCTATAGTCACCCACAGATAACCCTATAGTCACCCACAGATAACCCTATAGTCACCCACAGATAACCCTATAGTCACCCACAGATAATCCTATAGTCACCTACAGATAACCCTATAGTTACATATAGATAATCTTAAAATAATTTCTATGTTTATAAAATCAATCAGTTTTGTGTCAGTTCTTACTGCAGAACTGGAACCTTACCATCTGAATGTTGGTTCTCTTGCTGTTTGTTGTTATCTGGATGACTGAAGTCAGTGAAACATTGATGTTCAATGCGTTGATGGGTTCTGTCCGTGTGTCTGCAGCCGGCTCTGCTCTACCTGGTTCCGGCCTGCGTTGGGTTCCCCGTCATCGTAGCTCTGTTCAAAGGAGAACTCACAGAGATGTTCAGGTGAGTCACCACGGCAACCACACACCTGCTGGTCACATGATGTGGGCGGAGCCTGGAGGAGTTGTAGCAATAAATACAAATAAATCCGTTCTCACCTAGAACTAGAACATTTACTGCTTCAGCACCAGAATAAAGAACCCGTTTTATATTAAAGTTTATTTGTGACTCCGTTTTAACAGAATAAAGAACCAGAAACTTCCATCTGCAGCTTCATCCGGAAAAATGTCTTAGTTCAGAACCAAACTGGAACGTCTTCTGATCTAATAAAATAATAAAGAACTGAAAGGTTCTGAGCAGGGATGAAGCACCAGAACTTTGATGTTCTCTGTGGTTCACGTGGACAAAGGAGGAATATCTAGTAGTTCTCAGAACAAAGAACCAACTAATGAGCAGCTGCAGGCTTTAGACACCAGAAGCAACCAGGAGGATTCTAACAGATCTGGTTCTCCACACTGTTCCTCAGGTTCTCTGGAGAACAGGCCTCAGTTTTGCTGTGGTTCTGAATGGGATGTGACTGACTGGTTTGGGTTTCTGATTGAACAGAACCTACTGGGTGAGAAACCTGGTGGAACCCAGGAAATGTTGGTGCAGACCTGAGTTCACCTCCTGACAGTTTCAAGACATTTTTAACTGGTTCCAGATCGGTTCCAGACTGGTTGTGTAGCATCTTGGAGCCTCAGTTCTGTGGATTCAGTCTATCTCAATGTTTCTTCATGTGATCCAGACTGACTGTGATGTTCTGATCAGGATTCCATCTGGTTCTGATCAGGGTTCAGTCTTTGTTCTTTCAGACTCTGAATGTTTGGACTGCTGGTTCTACTCAGATGTCTGATGGATCAAAATCTGAATGTTTACTGAGATCAAAACTTCATCTGTTCTGTGGATCAAAGAACCTCTTTGTTCCACCTGTTCTCCTTCTGAACCTCCTTTATTACCTTCCCCTCTTCTGTCACCTCAACCCTCCATCTTCCCTCTGGCTCCCCTCCATCTCACCTCCACCTTCAGTCCATCCCACCTCCATCTCACCTCCACCTTCAGTCCATCCCACCTCCATCTCACCTCCACCTTCAGTCCATCTCTCCTCCATCTTTAAACCATCTCTCCTCCATCTTCAGACCATCTCTCCTCCATCTCTCCTCCACCTTCAGACATCTCACCTCCACCTTCACTCCATCTCCCCTTCATCTCTCCTCCACCTTCAGACCATCTCACCTCCACCTTCAGTCCATCTCTCCTCCACCTTCAGTCCATCTCTCCTCCATCTTCAGACCATCTCTCCTCCATCTCACCTCCACCTTCAGTCCATCTCTCCTCCATCTTCAGACCATCTCTCCTCCATCTCACCTCCACCTTCAGTCCATCTCTCCTCCATCTTCAGACCATCTCTCCTCCATCTCACCTCCACCTTCAGTCCATCTCTCCTCCATCTTCAGACCATCTCTCCTCCATCTCACCTCCACCTTCAGTCCATCTCTCCTCCATCTTCAGACCATCTCTCCTCCATCTCACCTCCACCTTCAGTCCATCTCACCTCCACCTTCAGACCATCTCTCCTCCATCTTCAGACCATCTCTCCTCCATCTCACCTCCACCTTCAGTCCATCTCTCCTCCATCTTCAGACCATCTCTCCTCCATCTCACCTCCACCTTCAGTCCATCTCTCCTCCATCTTCAGACCATCTCTCCTCCATCTCACCTCCACCTTCAGTCCATCTCACCTCCACCTTCAGTCCATCTCTCCTCCATCTTCAGACCATCTCTCCTCCATCTCTCCTTCATCTCTTCTCCACCTTCAGACCATCTCTCCTCCATCTTTAAACCATCTCTCCTCCAACTCTCCTCCACCTTCAGACCATCTCACCTCCACTTTCAGACCATCTCTCCACCTTCAGTCCATCTCTCCTCCACCTTCAGTCCATCTCACCTCCACCTTCAGTCCATCTCTTCTCCACTTTCAGTCCATCTCACCTCCACCTTCAGTCCATCCCACCTCCACCTTCAGTCCATCTCACCTCCATCTCTCCTCCACCTTCAGTCCATCTCACCTCCACCTTCAGACCATCTCTCCTCCATCTTCAGACCATCTCTCCTCAATCTCACCTCCACCTTCAGTCCATCTCTCCTCCATCTTCAGACCATCTCTCCTCCATCTCACCTCCACCTTCAGTCCATCTCACCTCCACCTTCAGACCATCTCACCTCCATCTTTAAACCATCTCTCCTCCATCTTCAGACCATCTCTCCTCCATCTCTCCTCCACCTTCAGTACATCTCACCTCCATCTCTCCTCCACCTTCAGTCCATCTCTTCTCCACCTTCAGTCCATCACTCCTCCACCTTCAGACCATCTCACCTCCATCTTTAAACCATCTCACCTCCATCTTCAGACCATGTCTCCTCCATCTCTCCTCCATCTTCAGATCATCTCTCCTCCAACTCTCCTCCACCTTCAGACCATCTCACCTCCACCTTCAGTCCATCTCTTCTCCACCTTCAGTCCATCTCTCTTCCACCTTCAGTCCATCTCTTCTCCACCTTCAGTCCATCTCACCTACACCTTCAGTCCATCCCACCTCCACCTTCAGTCCATCTCGCCTCCATCTCTCCTCCACCTTCAGTCCATCTCTTCTCCACCTTCAGTCCATCACTCCTCCACCTTCAGACCATCTCTCCTCCATCTTCAAACCACTTCTCCTCCACCTTCAGACCATCTCTACTCCATCACAGCTTTAGATTCTGTACAAACTGAACTTTAGAGTTTAAGAAAAAAACTTACTTCTTTCTTTCTGTTTTCTTCCTGTTCATCTCCATCCTTCCTCCATCTCTCCTCTGTCTTCCATCCATCATCCATCCATCCATCCATCCATCCATCTGTCCATCAGTTATGAATCTTCAGATGAACTCCTTCCTGGTTCTCCCAGACTCACTTCCTTTCCCACCATCAGCGGTTCTCCTGCCAGCCTGGCGAGCTCTATGGATGCCATCTCCATGGCGACAGGCTCCTCCCCTCGCCGTCGTCGGGTACAGCCCACCTCTATGTAGAAGCCCCGCCCCCTTCTGTCTTTACTGCCCCCTTCCTATCTCACCTGGGCAGGTAAACGCCCAGAATGTCAGTCTGTAAGATTTCAAACCAATAAAACCAGCTGCTGAATATTTATAGCTCAGTTCATCAGGTTTTTCATTCATAACTATCGGGTCTGAATAGTTTCAGGTGTTTTAATGTTTTCTGAGAGGATTTGATCCTTAATATTTACTCTAGTTGGTAAACATATTTTCTGTTTTAATGGTTTTAATCCTCAGTATTTAAAGGACTAGTAAATAAACTGTCCGTGTTTAACTTAGTTCAGTTTAACAGCGACTGTTGATGAACGTAGGATAATGTTATTTCTTTTACACCGACAAATCAAAGATAAGATGGTTTTACCTTAGCTGACATGTTTCAACTGCAACTGCAGTCTTCTTCAGAGCGTCATTTGACGTGTGCTGACGTGTCCTTTTAATCATGTGACCGGTCTGACAGATCTGTCAGATAGGCCACGCCCCCCCACCGTCCGGTGGTCTCTGGAGGATGGAATCCCAGGTATTAGAGGGTGTAGTCCCCCTCGTCCCGGTTCATGGAGCAGCTCGCCTGCTTCCTGATCTCCATGGCCTCCTTGATCCATCGTTTATGTTTGTTGGTCTCCGGCTCTCCGTCTCTTCGGAGACCAACAAACAAACGATGGATCAAGGAGGCCATGGAGATCAGGAAGCAGGCGAGCTGCTCCATGAACCGGGACGAGGGGGACTACACCCTCTAATACCTGGGATTCCATCCTCCAGAGACCACCGGACGGTGGGGGGGCGTGGCCTATCTGACAGATCTGACAGACCGGTCACATGATAAAAAAGGACACGTCAGATGACGCTCTGAAGAAGACTGCAGTTCCTGTTGAAACATGTCAGCTAAGGTGAAACCATCTTATTTTTGATTTGTCGGTGTAAAAGAAATAACATTATCCTATGATAGTTAACGACAAAATGAACATTATCCAAATGTTGATGAACGTGTTGAAGCTGCAGATTAACTAAAGTCTGGATGAGTTCAGATGTTCAGCTGCTGCTAAATCCAAATAAATATCAGATCTCTACAAGTTTCACAAACTAAATCTGGTTTCATGTTTTTAATCATTCCACAGATTTCTGCTTCTGGAATCATAAACCTTATTTTCTCTCTGGTTTTATTGTGAAGGAGACGATCTGACCTGACTTCCTCTTCCTGCAGGTACGAGGAGGCTTCACCTGAGGAGGCGGGATCTAAAGATGAGTCATCAGAATCAGAGAAAAAGGACCAATAGGATCCATCGCTGCCCCCCTCTGCCCCCCTCCATCCTCCATCACTTTCATCCAACCAGCTGCCGCCATATTTCACTGAAGCCCCGCCCCCTCCGCCTGTCCAGCTTCCTGTTCGGGGCCCCGGGGCTCGTGTTGCCAACGCGTTTGTGTCTGATCGCCGGGGAACGGCTGCTGGTGTCCACGGCAACGGCTGCTGCCTGTCGGCGGTGGCGTCCGGAGGTTGGGCGTCCGCTCGCATCATTGCCATTGCATCACGTGTTTGCAGCTCGCCGCCTCTGATTGGCCAGCAACTGTCTGCAGGAGCGTCGGTGAAGCGGTGCCGCTCACGTTTGATTTCCTGCTTCGTCTTCAGAAGAACCCGAAGTTCTTCTTCTCTGCTTCTGCTGCTTCACGTCTACGTCCTTCCTGCCAGCGGCCACAACGTCAACACGGAAGTCTTCACATCTAAAGCTGCCCCAGAGAAACAACAGACCCCAGAAACTTGGTTCCTCCTGAATGTAAACCTCTGAAAACACGTTTTTACTGAACAGCTGCTCACTAACAGGAGGACTATTTCCAGCGGCGGATGAATCCACATTCAGAGCCGTAGCGAGTCTCAGAGGTTCAGTAAAAATAAAAACCTTCAAAACAAATCATCTTTAAAGCCAAAGATGAAAATAAAACGTTTCTTCAGTTTAAAATCATTCTAGGAAGCTCACAAATTAAAGTCAAAGTTTGTGAAACTGACAGAAAAAGGTCAAAAGTTTGATTCATGGTGAAAAAGTAAAAACTACTTTATCAAGAATCAGTTAAAAATCTGAATATTCCAGGCGTTGATCCTAAAACTGATCGTCAGCATTGAGAATAAAACCAGATTTCATCCAGTTTGATCCTTTAAAGGAGCCTGAAGCTGATCCTCCTGTTTCTGATCCGCTGCTCAGAGTTTTATCTTTTTTATCTTTTATCTTCTTCTTCTCATGAAGCCTCGTTTGTCTGAAAATTAAATCATAGATCCTCTGGAGGCGCTTCGATTCATTTCATGGATCTAAAACAGGTTCCAATCTTGAAGTTGTGGCCGAAGGGAGGCGACTGAACGCTTCACTTAAGTCCTCTCATTCTCACACCTGATTGGTCGATGGGCTGCGAGGGGTGGAGCCCCACAGCTTCCTCATCCAATCAGCTGCAAAAATGAGCCCAGGAGGCGGAACATTTGAGGGTTTTCACAGAAACGTCCTCAGACCTGAACTCTGTTCATATCAGTAACTTTAATCTCTCTGCTGACCGAACATCTGAGCAGCTTTGGTCCATTTAGGACGAATTAAGGAGGATTTTTTTTTAACATTCCCTGATCAGTAAACTCTGTTTTCACGTCTTTTCATTGATAAAGCTTTAAATCGATGACGGATCCGGTCATCAGATCAGACAACAAATCTGAAAAGTGGCCAGGCTTCCCGCTAAAAGTCAGAATTTTGGTGTTAAAGTTGGTTCAGCATCTACAGACTAAACTAGAGAAACCAAGAGCTGCTGCTGGAGACTACATTTCCCATGATGCAGCGTGAGTTATTACAGCCTCCTTAAGTAAACTGATCCATACTGTTAATAAAACCGACAGCTTCTGCCTTTTACAGTCGCCTTATTTCACTGATTATGAGAATTTAGTTTGCAGAGAAGTCCTGATTTCACCAGAAGATGTTTGCGATGTTTCTCCTGAAGTGGAACCATCTCAGCTGAGATGTTTCAGGTTTGAGGACGCCAGAGGAACCTCCAGCCTCGTTACTATTCTCTGTTGTTGATGTGGATGCTTTATTAAGAGACGCACAGTTTTGTATTTTGATGTAAAATAAAACAGTTCATGATCTTGTTCAGCTCGGTGAAGTTCAGCAGCTCCTCCTCATTTCAAATTTGATGTATCTGAAACATTTTTCTGTTTCTCTTCTTCTCTGGTTGTATTTGTGCAGGACGTCGTTTCACGGCTCTGACTGTATCTTATTTTATTTGCAATAAACTTTTTGGTGTTTTGATCACCGTATAGAGAAGCAAAACTCTGAGTTGTCTGATTTCATTCCTGCTGCTTGTCAAACCTCTTCATGATTTTTACAAACTCTTACTGAAGAACAACTAAATAAAACGTTTAAGTTGCATTTTTGTATTTATTTTTCCAGTTAATCTGCTTATTTTATGACATACAGCGTCTAATATGATCCAAAATGTTTGTCAGCGAAAACAAAAGTCTGTTGAGGTCCTTTTAAAATATCAGATTATCAGAGTTCCTGTCAGACTTGAAACAGCTCCTAGGCTTTCAATACCAGCTGATATATGGGACAACTTTGTACTCTTTGTTTACTCATATTTTTATTATTTAGTGTTTGTCGGTTTATTGTTTAGTAGATTTTGAGCAGATTTCAGTTTTCGTTCAGATTTCTGACGCTCTTATTGTGAAAACCGTGACCCGGCGGCAGTCTCAGGTTTCCGGTGTAAACGGACCGCAGCAGAGCCGCTTCTTTCAGCCGGTTCGGTTCGAGCCTTCTGGTCCGAGGATGGGGGAGGCCGACGTGACGCTGAGCCAGGCCGAGGAGAAGCCTCCGGACTCAGGTCTGGGCTCCGGGGAGGACTCGGTGGTCTGGAGCCACGAGGTGGAGGTTTGTCTGTTCCACGCGATGATCGGACACAAGCCCGTGGGTAAGAGTTAGCATGTTAGCGGCTAATGTTAGCGGCTAACGGTAGCAGCTTAACCCCGGTTACCGGGTACCGGACAGGAGGCTGCCGTTCTCCGGTTAATTTTAACCGTTAAAAGTTTAAAATGAACCTTCAGAACCCGCAAATAAAAACAGGAACCGGGTTCTGGAGGAAATCCACCGTTAGAACCACAGCTGGGATGCTAACAGGATGCTAATACTGGAATAAAACTTTATAAAGTTCTAAGTTCTTTATTTTAGAACCAGATCAGTTCTGTGATGTTTTCTGGTTTGTTCAATAAACATGTTCAAATCAGAACTATCAGAATCATGAAGCAATTTTATAAAATGACATTTTCTTAAAATGTTTTATTAAAGGTATTTTTAAAAAAATGTGTTTTACTTCGAGTAGTTAGTGAAAAATTACTGCATAAAATTGTGAGTATACAGAATGAAGTATTGATTGTAGTACTGATTGTAGTACTTGTACTGCTAGTATACAGGATGCAGTACTGATTGTAGTACTGATTGTAGTACTTGTACTGCTAGTATACAGGATGCAGTATTGATTGTAGTACTGATTGTAGTACCTGTACTGCTAGTATACAGGATGCAGTATTGATTGTAGTACTGATTGTAGTACTTGTACTGCTAGTATACAGGATGCAGTACTGATTGTAGTATTTGTACTGCTAGTATGCAGGATGCAGTACTGATTGTAGTACTGATTGTAGTACTTGTACTGCTAGTATACAGGATGCAGTACTGATTGTAGTACTGATTGTAGTACTTGTACTGTGTTCCAGGAGTGAACCGTCATTTCCACATGATCTGCATCAGAGATAAGTTCAGTCAGAACATCGGGAGACAAGTTTCATCTTCTGTTATCTGGGATCATCTGGGAACCATGTATGACATGCAGGCTCTGGTATGCCACGCTACGACACGCTACAACACCCTACTACACGCCACGACACCCTACTACACGGCACTACACTCTACTACATGCCACGACACCCTACTACACGGCACTACACTCTACTACATGCCACGACACGCTACTACACCCTACGACACGCTACGACACCCTACTACAAGCTACGACACCCTACTACACGCTACAACACCCTACGACACGTTACTACATGCTACGACACCCTAATACACGCTACTACACGCTACGACACCCTACGACACACTACGACACCCTACGACACGCTACTACACGCTACGACACCCTACTACACGCTACAACACGCTACGATACGCTACTACATGCTACGACACCCTACTACACGCTACGACACCCTACTACACGCTACTACACGCTACTACACCCTACGACACCCTACTACACGCTACGACACCCTACTACACGCTACGACACCCTACTACACGCTACGACACCCTACTACACGCTACGACACCCTACTACACGCTACGACACCCTACTACACGCTACGACACCCTACTACATGCTACGACACCCTAATACACGCTACTACACGCTACGACACCCCACTACATCCTATGACACGCTACGACACCCTACTACACACTACAACACGCTACGACACGCTACGACACGCTACGACACGCTACTACACCCTACTACACACTACGACACCCTACGACACGCTACGACACCCTACTACACGCTACGACACCCTACTACACGCTACGACACCCTACTACACGCTACGACACCCTACTACATGCTACGACACCCTAATACACGCTACTACACGCTACGACACCCCACTACATCCTATGACACGCTACGACACCCTACTACACACTACAACACGCTACGACACGCTACGACACGCTACGACACGCTACTACACCCTACTACACACTACGACACCCTACGACATGCTACTACACGCTACGACACCCTACTACACACTACGACATGCTACTACACGCTACGACACCCTACTACATCCTATGACACGCTACGACACCCTACTACACACTACAACACGCTACTACACGCTACAACACCCTACGACATGCTACTACACGCTACTAGATGCTACTACATGCTAGTACATACTACTACACACTGCTACACACAGACACGCAACACTGGAACACAACAACACACAGACACACACTGCATGTTGTTTATCTGGTTGTTGTTTATTTTTTGTGTTGTTTACTTTGTTGTTGTTTGTGTTGTTATTTATCTTATTTCTCATTGTTGTTTACCTTGTTTGTGTTGTTGTTTATCTGGTTCTTGTTTACCTTGTTGATATTTTTGTTGTTGTTTATCTTGTTTGTCTTGTTAATCTTATTTATGTTGTTTACCTTCTTGTTGTTGTTTATCTTGTTATTTTTTGTTGTTGTTTGTCTTGTTGTTTTTTTAGGTTGTTGTTTACCTTGTTGTTGTTTGTGTTGCAGCACGAGTCGGAGATCCTTCCGTTTCCAAACTCAGAGAAAAGCTTCAGTCTTCCAGATGACATCATCCAGGACGTGAAAGAAGGTTCTTCTGTTTTTATCTTCGTTCTGGAAACAACCAGCTGAGATGTTCTACCATCAGAGATCATTAATAGAAATCTGTTCAGTTAAAGTAGAACCAGCACCAGTTAGGGTTCTCCTGCTGCAGTCAGTGTTCAGGAGAAGAACCTTCATGTTGGTCTCCATCAGTCTAAACGTTCTTCTTCATAAATACTTAAACTCTGTCAGGTTCCTCAGGGTTCCTGAGTCTACAGAATCAAATCAAATCAAATCAAATCAAATCAAATCAAATCAAATCAAATCAAATCAAATCAAATCAAATCAAATCAAATCAAATCAAATCAAACTTTATTTATATAGCACTTTTCATACAGTTAAAAATGCAACGCAAAGTGCTTTACAACATTAAAAACATTAAAAAGAAGAAAACCCGTCCCTCCCTCCCTCCCTCCATATATACATATATGCACACAACTGCAGGAGCACGCACACGTACACACGTCCACACACACATACATACACACACACCTGTACATACACAGACACACACACGCCCACAGACACACACTCCCACCACTGACAGTAGGGAGACATGGCATGGCACTGACCATTGTGGAAAACGCCTCCAATTGGGGTCGTCCACACTGGGAGGAGTCACAGGCCATGACCACTGGGGGCGCTGGCACCCAGACCCACAGACCCCCCGACCCCGACAGACAGGGGGACCCCCACACCGAGGTGGGGAGCCCCCCCAACCAGCTGGGCCGAGGGGACTCATGGACAGCACCCCCAGTGGGAGACCAGATATAGACCCCAGTGTGGAGGACCCCCCTGAGGAGAACACTGGAGTTAAATAAGTTAAAATTTAAAACTACAAGATAGAATAAAAGACCTATAACATAAGTAAAAAGGTGAAAGGTTAAAAAAAGTAAAAATACATATGAAAATAAATACAAAATGATAAGAACATAAAGATTTAAAAGGTTAGTTAAAAGCCTGATTAAAAAGGTGAGTGTTTAACCTTCTTTTAAAAATATCGACAGTCTCTGCAGTCCTGAGGTTCTCCGGCAGGTTGTTCCACAGGTGGGGGCCATAGTGGCTGAATGCCGCCTCACCGTGGGTTTTTGTCCTGGCTTGTGGTATGGATAAAAGGCCACTGCCAGAGGACCTCAGGATCCGCGAGGGTCGATATGTTAAAAGGAGATCAGATAAATAAGAAGGCGCAAGGCCGTTAAGACATTTAAAAACTAATAAAAGAACCTTAAAATGGATCCTGAAGCGGACGGGGAGCCAATGCAGCGACTTTAAAACTGGTGTAATGTGTTCCCGCCCTCTGGTCCTCATCAGCACGCGTGCGGCTGAGTTTTGCAATAATTGTAGATTTAAAATACTCTTTTTAGGAAGACCAGAGAGCAGGGCATTACAATAGTCTAAACGAGAAGAGATAAAAGCATGCATTAAGACCTCCATGCTGGCCTGAGAGAGAAACAGGCGGACTCTGGCTATGTTCTTCAGATGATAAAAACCTATTTTTGTTATATTCTTAATATGTGGCATAAAATTCAGCTCAGAGTCGAAAATCACGCCCAGGTTTTTTACAAATTTTGCTGGTTTAAAATCTTGTAGTTTAGATAAAAGTTTCTCTCTCTGGCCTTCAGGACCTATGACTAAAACTTCAGTTTTGTCCTGGTTGAGCTGTAGGAAGTTCACTGCCATCCATGACTTAATGTCTAAAATACAGTTTAAAAGGGAATCTATTGGCCCTGTGTCATCAGGAGACACGGCAATGTACAGCTGTGTATCGTCAGCGTAGCTATGGAAACTGATGCCGTGTCTCCTGATGACGTCCCCAAGAGGAAGCATATAAAGATTAAAAAGAATGGGACCTAAAATTGACCCTTGGGGAACCCCACACCTAATTTCATGGGTTCCTGAGGAACACGTATCCATGCTTACATAAAAGCAACGGTCTGTGAGGTAGGAATCAAACCAGTTAAAAACAGTACCAGAGAGGCCGACCAGGTGTTTGAGTCTGTTCAACAAAATATGATGGTCTACTGTATCAACTACTGTACAGAACTTCTCTTTTTTCTCAGGTAGATGGAGGTCTGGACTCTGACTCCTCCAGAACTTCCACCTCAGTGTCTTCAAACCATCTCTGAGGATCTTTGTCTGTTTGCTTTGACTCATTGTCTGGATGGAAACTGATCTTCTCCACGTCTCATCATCAGGTTGTCCTCCAGGATTTCATTTACCCTCTACCTTTACCAGCCTTCCAGGACCTGCTGCTGAGGAACACCATGATGCTGCCACCGCCGTGCTTCACCTCATGATGCTGCCACCACCGTGCTTCACCTCATGATGCTGCCACCACGGTGCTTCACAGTGGGGATGGTGTGTTTGTGATGATGTTCAGTGTTTGGTGTCCATCAAACATATCATCTAGTCTGATGGACATAAAGCTCCATCCTGGTCTCCTCAAACCAAAGAACCTTCTTCCAGGTGTCTTCAGAGTCTCCACATGTCTTCTGGTGAACTCTAGTCCAGATTTAATTGGAGCTTTTTCCAACAGAGTCTTTCTCATGAGTCATCATGAGTCTTGGTGGCCTCCCTCTCTAGTCTCTTTCTCCTTCAGAGGAGTCATAGGAGTCTTGGTGGCCTCCCTCTCTAGTCTGGTTCTCCTTCAGAGGAGTCATAGGAGTCTTGGTGGCCTCCCTCTCTAGTCTCTTTCTCCTTCAGAGGAGTCATAGGAGTCTTGGTGGCCTCCCTCTCTAGTCTGGTTCTCCTTCAGAGGAGTCATAGGAGTCTTGGTGGCCTCCCTCTCTAGTCTCTTTCTCCTTCAG
Organism: Amphiprion ocellaris; assembly: GCF_022539595.1. Classification (NCBI taxonomy): domain Eukaryota; kingdom Metazoa; phylum Chordata; class Actinopteri; family Pomacentridae; genus Amphiprion; species Amphiprion ocellaris. Next base: position 580,813 of record NC_072773.1, read on the forward strand.
AGGAGTCATAGGAGTCTTGGTGGCCTCCCTCTCTAGTCTCTTTCTCCTTCAGAGGAGTCATAGGAGTCTTGGTGGCCTCCCTCTCTAGTCTCTTTCTCCTTCAGAGGAGTCATAGGAGTCTTGGTGGCCTCCCTCTCTAGTCTCTCAGGTCTTGAGGACGTCCTGCTCTAGTCAGATTTATTCATGTTCCATCTTCCTTCCATTTCTTAATGATGGATTTAACTGGACTCCAGGAGATCTTCAGGAACTTTAAATGTTCTTGTATTGTCCTGACTGAAACTTTTCAACAACCTTTCCTCAGAGGTTCTTGGTTCTTTAGTCTTCATGGTGGACGTTAACTTAAACCTTTACTTCCTTTAGATTTTATATTCATAACGAATCCTCTTAGTGTGTTCTCTAAGTAATGTGTTCTCTAAGTAAAGTTCTCTGTGTTTTGTGTATAAAACCTGTGGTTCAACTATCAGCTCATGTTTGTGTTTTCAGGGAAGCTGGGGTCAGAGGAGGAGACCAAAGAGGAGTTCAGGATGGAGAGAGAACCTCCAGCTACACATGAAGAAGGTAAACCTGCCTGTTAGCTTAGGTGCTAGCCATTAGCTTAGTATTAGCCATTATGGAAGCAACTGATGTCCTGATTGGTGCTTCTGGTTCAGTTTATGTAGGTTGTTGTTCTGTTAATCTGATGTTAGAAACATGTTGCTCCAGTTAGTATTAACCTAGAATTAGCCTAGCATTAGCCTAGCATTAGCATCAGAATCTGCAGGGTTCCATTTGTTGATTCTGTTTCTGGTCTTCAGGCAGCAACTCGTCGGTGAAAACGTCGGAACGAAGCAGCAGCAGCCGAGAGAAGGAGAGAGAACGAGACAAGGAGAAGAACAGCAGCGATGGAGGAGGAGGAGCAGGAGGAGGCAAGGAGGCGGAGAAAAGGAAGAGGAGCAGAGCTACTGACAAGCTGCTCACCTCCTCCAACCCTGCTAGTCCAGGAGGAGCCAAGAGGAGGCGCACCTGAGGGGGAGGAGCCAAGAGGAGGAGGCGCACCGGAGGGGGAGGAGCCAAGAGGAGTAGGCGCACCTGAGGGGGTGGAGCCAAGAGGAAGAGGCGCACCTGAGGGTGAGGAGCCAAGAGGAGGAGGTGCACCTGAGGGTGAGGAGCCAATAAGTGGAGGAGCCAAGAGGAGGAGGAGCCAAGAGGAGGTGGCATATCTGAAGGGGAGTAGTCAGGAGAAGGTACACCTGAGCTGGAGTAGCCAAGAGGAGTAGGAGCTAATAATGGGAGGAGCCAAGAGGTGTAACTGAGGGGGTGGCGTTATGAGCTGGTTTAAGTCCCACTCCTCCAGCAACAGAGGATTGTGGGTTTTGTAGTTTCAGCTGCTGAAATGTTCAAATGATGTTTAACAGGAAGTCAGTTTTATTTTTATTTTCAGAATAAAAGCCGCTTCCTCCTGGTGTGTCTGTAAATAAAGTCATTTCCTGTTGGTTTCTGTTAGAGAAGCTTTTATTGATCAGCTGACAGATGAAAGTTTTTTACGTTCTGGTCATCGACTGTTGAACAAACTGCAATAAATCCGGTTCCCCTGTTTGTAAACTGGAGGTTCTGGGAGAACAAACCTTCATTTATCTCTGGTGTTCTACAGACTTTATGTCCTCTAGTTTTTATATTTCCTCAGTAGCAGTTTAGTGGTTCTGATTATTAAATGTTCTTTTTTATCCACGTTTAATTTATTGATAGAGTTCTGCTGTTTGTGTGAATAAAGATGAAGATCAGTGATATTCTCCTGAAGTTCTCCTTCTGGTCCACAACATCTGAAACATCTGGTCCACAACATCTGCACATGAAGTTTTATAAAAGTCACAAACATTAAGACGACAGGAAACCGAACTTTACTTTTTTGAAGGTGGAGATTTAACTGTAAATTCAGCTCACCTTTATTTAAATTGATTTCAATGAGGATCAGGTTCTTACAAACTGAATAAAATCATCTAAATGACGTGGAGAACGTTCATTAAATGATCTGAAAAATAGCCATGAAACTGAATAAAAACATTAAATGTAAGAAAAGTGTTTCTATAACGTTCCTGATGTGATGAAAACTGACTGGAGCTGAAAGTTTCTATAAAATAAAACACAAAGCAGGAAGTTGAAGCCGATAAAGAACCTTTTTATGACTAATCGTTCTGGAGGTTCTAACAGAAACTAAAAACTGAAGAAGTTATTGAAGGACCCTGAAGCTGCAGCGACTGGATGAGTCCAGCAGGAGGCGCCGAAATACAGAAGAACAGCGGGAACCCTGGTTCTGTTCCTGAGTCCTTTAGAGATGTCGGTCTGGTTCTCTTAAAAGCTTATTTAGAGGTCCTGTTGAAGGTTCTAGAGGTTCTGAACTAGTGGCAGTGAAGAGTCCAGTTTAGAACCGAAGGTCGGTAGAATTCGGGGTGAATCTGAGGATCTAACTTAATCTCAGTTTCTGTGAAAATCCTCTTTTTTCTGATGTTTGATTCATTTTAGAACCATTCTTCTGGTTCCTGTCGTGTTGGTTTGAGTTTTACAGAGAAAATAATATAATACATAGTAATAAATACTTTAACGTTCTAAAGTCAAAATGAGATTTTAAAAAAGATTCAAGTTCAGAGCAAAAATAAAAGTCTAAGTAAAGAACCAACATCTAAATTATTAGAATGTAAAATCAAGACTTTGAGATAAAAACCAAATTATAAAACCTAGATTTGTATTTATGAGATTAAAAGTCAAATATATGAAGAATTCTTCACATTTCTTTAGATTCCAGAACAACTTTTTCTGCTTCGTCCAGTTTTGTGGAACCACCGGGCTTCCGTAGGGAACAGGTGGAGATGATTCACCTGATGGAGGAACAGAAGCTGGACGGAGAACATCCATCCATTATCTATACACCGCTTAATCCTCACTAGGGTCATGGGGGGGCTGGAGTCTATCCCAGCTGACTCAGGTGAAGGCAGGGGACACCCAAGACAGGTCACCAGTCTGTCACAGGGCTACATACAGAGACAAACAATCACTCTCACATTCACACCTACGGGCAATTTAGAATGATCAATTAACCTCAGCATATTTTTGGACTGTGGGAGGAAGCCGGAGTACCCGGAGAAAACCCACGCATGCACAGGGAGAACATGCAAACTCCATGCAGAAAGATCCCGGGAAAGCCGGGACGTGAACCAGGGATCTTCTAGCTGCAAGGTGAAAGTGCTAACCACTACACCACTGTGCAGCCCGGACGGAGAACCTGTGAAGGTAAAAACTCTAAACGTAGAAACTGTCAGAGGATGAAGACATTTGTGAATTGAGCAGCAGAATAAAGGATCGAATCTTTGGAATTTAAATGGTTGGAACTAATTTTAAAGAAGAAAAACTTCAGCAGGTGAGAACCTTTAAAGCCCCTTTTCGACCAAAGAGCACCAGGTGCTAGGTTGGTTCAAAGTTGAGAGCCAGTGCTTTTTTGGTTCAAATCTCGTGCCGCCCCAGAACGGGTTTGTGTTTCCACTCAAGAAGGAGCAAAGTTGGAGCTGCGTCATTGCGCCACCACAAAACGTGTGTACGTACTGCGTACGTAGGCGTTCAACAGCGTTCACGCCGTACGGAAACCCACACAACAACAATGGAGGACTTCATTGGAGTGGTGTTCATGGCTTTGCTAGTGTGTCTCGCCATCGCTGAACAGCAAAACCTTCTGTTAGGGGTTACCCATCGGCGTCGCCGTTCCAATGCCCGGCGATCACGTTTGAGAAGAAAGGTAATTATCAAAGATGTTTGGATACTTAACAGTAAACGTGCTAGCGTTAGCTTAGCTACTTAGCTTCGACTACGCTTGCATTGATTACTTAGCGGTTAAACACGCGCAATAAGTTGATGATCATATCTATGTTTATCTTTTTAGATGTTTTTAGATGTCACCCCGCCCTCTGCCCGTGACATGCTAGGCTCTCAACTCTGGCCACCTCTGGCCCAGCAACGAGTTGGTGCCCGAAACGGCCCCAGTTTTTGGAGCCCGGAGCCACAGCTCCGGTGGTGGAAAGACAAACAACCGGCGCCAAGTCGGGCGCCGGCTCCAACTCCGAACGGGCTCCACCCCGGTCGAAAAGAGGGTTAATAGGAACCTGGTTTAACCCTTGTCTGTTTTTAACCCGAAAACATGTTTAATAACATAGAAAACCCCCTACATGACCTTTTTTCAACTTGAAATTCGATGAGTTTTCCTAAAGTGACCCCAACATTAGAAAAAGTGAAACCAGCTTTATTCCTCACTGATCTGGGGTCAGTTTTTACCAGAACTCAGGTGTGATTCTCCTCCTGAATGTAACATGTCCAGATGGTTCTGAGGAGGTTCTGGTTCTGGTTCCTATTAATGACAGACTTCAGACTCCAGTGTTTGCTGCTGTCAGTTAAACAGTGTGAGAACCAAGCAGCTGATTAATATTCATGAGATCAGAGTGAGTGTATGTGTGTGTGTTTATTCATAAATCATCTCATGTTTATTCATACTGGATTATGTAAACAAGTAAGTAGGCGTATTCACGCACACATACACACACACACACACACACACACACTCCTGCTGGTCAACTATTGAACACACATGTGAGTATTCCTGCTTTGTGAGGACTCTGCTGACAAACTTGAACTGAAGCTCAGATGAACGTCGTCACTTCATCTGGTTGTTTTTACAGAGTTCCTCCCAGAACCTTCTCAGAACCTTCTGGTTCTTCATCTGCAGTTGTCTCATTTTACCAAAATGATTAAATAATGTGCAAAATGGCCCCAAAAAATGCTCAGATTACCTCAAACTGACCCAAACTGCCCGATTTGTGTCCAGAATGACTCAAAATGTGACCTGAAGGACCACAATTTCGACCAAATGACCTCAAACACCGACACTAAACACCTAGAAACTTTTCCAGAACGACTCAAACCTTGAAAACTTGTCAAAAACGACTCGCAAAATGGTCCATAAAGACTCATTTTGTCAATATGACTCAAAAAGAGTTCAAAAATCTGTTTAAAACCATCCAAAAGCTGTCTTAAATGAGTTTTAAATTAACTAAAATTCCTGTAAACTTCTTTATTTGAGGTACTTTGTTCAAAATTACTCTCAAATTATCCAATAGACCTCAAACTGTTATGATCCTGCTCCAGCCTCTGCCCTTCTTCCTCCTTTTCTCTTTTCTCCCATTGTTCCTCATCTGTTTGTTTTGACCTGTCTCTCTCTGGCTCCCTCTGTCTGTCACCTCTCCCTCATGTCTCTCTCTCTCTCCCTGTCTCTCTCCCTCATGTCTCTCTCTCTCTCCCTGTCTCTCTCCCTCATGTCTCTCTCTCTCTCCCTGTCTCTCTCCCTCATGTCTCTCTCTCTCTCCCTGTCTCTCTCCCTCATGTGTCTCTCTCTCTCTCCCTGTCTCTCTCCCTCCTGCTTCACCTGCTTCACCTGCCTGCACTCTGTCTTGCTGATTGCTACAATGAGTTTCAGCTGCAGCAATCAGTTCACACCATTCACCTGTTCTCCACCTCACCTCCACTATTTAAACCCTGCTCATTCATTCACTCCCTGCCGGATCATCGACCCACATACCCTCTGCTTTTGGACTCTGTTTTTGGACTCTGTTTTCAGACTCTGTTTTCATCTCCACTGGATTTCCTTCACCCTGGACTCAGCAGTTCTTTTGGATTCTCGCTAGCCCTGTTTTTGTCCCCAGCCAGTAGCTCCAGTCTCATCTCCGTTCACCCCAGATTTCCTGAGCCTGCTTCCCTACCCCTTCTGTTCAGTTCCCCCATTTTGTAAGTACCCCTCCTTTGCTTAGTTTTGTTAGGTCTGGTTTAGTGATCTTCCGTTCTTGAATTCATATTGTTTGTTAGTGGTTTGGTTTAGTCTTGTTTCCCCCCAGTTCAGTTTTCCATTTATGTATTGTTTTTGTTCTCTGGTAAAATAAAAGCCTTTCCTTAAATCACATTTCCGCCAGTCTCTCTGTGTCTGCGCCTGGGTTCTCCAGCGCCCCCCGTAACACAAACTGATTCAAAACGCTTCAAAATAGGTTAAAAAGTGAGAATATTCAATAAAAAAACAACCAGAACCTCCTCAGAACATCTGCTTCTTCATCTGCAGTAACTTTATTAATGATCAGAGTTCTACCTTCAAGCTGGGAATATTTCCAGAGTTCCAGGTCCTTGAAGTCCATAGAGGAGAACGTCCTCTGGAGAAAGTTCCAGAGTAGGTCTACTCTAGAGTTGTAGTCTTCCACACCTCTCTGCAGTTTCCTCTCAGCTGTCACCCTCCAGTAATTCAGTTAGCTTTATTGAGACTGTGTCTGTCCCCCGACCACCAAAATTCAATAAATTAAACAATTCAAAAATAAACAAAAGACATAGTAACCATAAAAATCTAATTAAAATTAATACCACTATTTCAACTGAGCGAAGAAACAGGACAATTAAATGTGGTCTGTTAAATATTAGATCTCTCTCGTCTAAATCTCTGTTAGTAAATGATTTGATAACTGATCACCAGATTGATTTGTTCTGTTTGACTGAAACCTGGTTGCAGCAGGAAGAATATGTTAGTCTAAATGAATCAACTCCTACTAGTCATACTAACTGTCATGTTCCTTGAATCACTGGCCGAGGAGGAGGAGTGGCAGCAATTTACCTCTCTAGCTTAAAAATGAACCAGAGACCTAAACCTAGTTACAGTTCATTTGAAAATCTTACTCTCAGTCTCTCTCATCCAGATTTAAAAGCTCAGAAACCAGTTTTATTTGTTGTTGTATATCGTCCTCCTGCTCCTTAGTCTGAGTTTTTATCTCAATTCTCAGACTTTTTATCTGATTTAGTGCTCAGCTCAGATAAAGTCATTATTGTGGGTGACTTTAACATTCGTGTTGACGTGGACAGTGACAGCCTTACGACTGCTTTTAATTCAATATTAGACTCAATTGGGTTTTCTCAACATGTAAAGAAACCAACTCATAGTTTTAATCATACCCTTGACCTCGTTCCTCACAATTCGGTGACTAAATTTAAGGAAATAATACCCTCTCTATTTACTTTAGCACCACTTACTGATATAATGGAAGGGAAATATTATAATTTTACCCCCACAGAAGTGGATTATATTGTTAATAATGCTGCAGCCTCACTGCGTACAACACTTGATAGTGTTGCATCTGTAAAAAAGAAAGTTCTATCTCAGAGAGGACCTGCTCCTTGGTATAATTCCCAGCTGTGGACTTTAAAGCAGGCGTCCCGAAAGCTGGAAAGGAAGTGATACTCCACTAATTTAGAAGAAGGTTATGTAGCTTGGAAAAATAGTCTAGTAATTTATAAAAAAGCTCTTGGTAATGCCAGGACAACATATTATTCATCTTTAATAGAGGAAAACAAGAACAACCCCAGGTTTCTCTTCAGCACTGTAGCCAGGCTGACAAAGAGTCAGAGCTCTGTTGAACCTTGTATTCCTTTAGCTTTGAGCAGTAACAACTTCATGAGCTTCTTTACAAATAAAATTATTACGATTAGAGAAAAAATTAATCTGGCCCTTCCTGCAAATGTCACAGATGTATCATCGAGTACAGATACTTTAGAATTGGCTGTAAGACCAGATGGATATTTAGAATTTTTCACTCCCATGCATCTCTCTGAACTCATTTCAATAGTTTCTACATCCAAACCATCCACATGTCTTTTAGATCCTATCCCAACTAGACTGTTCAAGGAGGCTTTACCTTTAATTAATTCCTCAATATTAGATCTGATTAATCTCTCTCTAGTAACAGGTTATGTACCACGGGCTTTTAAGGTTGCTGTAATCAAACCTTTATTTAAAAAGCCCACTTTAGATCCAGATGTTTTAGCCAACTATAGACCAATTTCCAACCTCCCATTTCTCTCTAAAATTCTGGAAAGAACAGTTGCAAATCAATGATGTGAACATTTACAAAGGAATAGCTTGTTTGAAGAGTTTCAGTCAGGCTTCAGAGTGCATCATAACACAGAAACAGCTCTGGTGAAAGTTACTAATGACCTTCTCATAGCGTCAGATAATGGACTGGTCTCTATACTTATTTTGTTGGACCTTAGTGCAGCATTCGATACAATCGACCACAAACTTTTATTACAGCGACTAGAACATTGTATTGGCATTAAAGGGACAGCACTGGACTGGTTTAAATCCTACTTATCAGACAGGTTCCAGTTTGTGCATGTCAACAATGACTCTTGTGAGCATACTAGGGTTAATCATGGAGTTCCTCAGGGTTCTGTCTTAGGACCAATACTGTTCACATTATACATGCTTCCCTTAGGCAATATTATTAAGAAGCACTGTATTAATTTCCATTGTTATGCTGACGACACTCAATTGTATTTATCTATGAAGCCAAATGAAACTAATCAGCTAGCTAGACTGCAAGATTGTCTTAAGGACATAAAGACCTGGGGCCTCATTTATAAAGCTTGCTTACGCACAAAACAGGGCTAGAAAGTTATGTACGCCACTTCCAACGCAAAGGTTGTGATTTATAAAAATAAACTTGGCGTGAGAATATGCGCACCGGTGCGCCAACATTGATGCTTGCTTACGGACATTTTGGAGACAGAGGGAACGGCAGTGCCAGACGGTGAGGTGGTGAATTGAAGCCAGATTTATCTCAAACCTTTATTGTCATCACATATTACACGTGTAGAGCCAGGGTGTTATGCAGCGTTTACAATAAGACCGAAAGTAAGTTTCATTTTTTTTTAACAAGATCTTTAATAGAGGCGGCAATGTCAGACAGGACCTCACACATGTTGTTCATTACGGAGCGTATTTGCTGGAGCTCATCCCGCACTTCATTTATGGCACCGATGGTGTCCCTTTGTGATTGTAGGATTCTGTCTGCCAGAATCCGACCACTTCTAGGTGTGCCATGGTCTCAGGATGTAGTTGTACTGGGGACAGCCAGGATTCATCCACGCTGACAGGACACGCTGTGGTCGGAACCTCCTCGTCAGCCAGCGTTTCCAACTCTAGAGTGACGGAGAACAAAAAGCATAAGTCCACTGCCTTTTTACAAGTCCATTTAAATATTTAATAAACAGATAAAACTGTACTTTACCGGTCTCCTCTGTGGGCTCTGCCAAATTGGTGTCTCCTTCCTTCTCTGACACGATTCCACACATGCTGGCTGTCCTGAGGATGGATGCTATCCTGCTGTCCAGCGGTGTGGGCTCGGGTTTGCCTCTATCCCCACCTGTAGCAGACACGCTTTGGCGATGGCATGTCACTCTCTTCTTGGACTCCACCTTCAAATCAGACCACTTCCTTTTCACCTCTGCCACAGTTCTCTCTGTGGCACTCACACTGTTGACAGAGGTGACAACGTGCTGCCACTCAGTGCCTTTTCTTTTGTTAGAGATGCCACTACTATGACCACCAAACAAAATACTCTTCCTGGCCTCCACCTCATCCACAAGCACCTCTATCTCGGTCTCCGAAACATTTCGTTTTCTTTTTTCTGCCATGACTGAGCGTAAAATGCTGTGGATCAGCAGCTTGTTTATATGCAAATACATTCATGAGTTACTTTGCATTGACCCTTCATGGTAAAATGTGGGTGTGTTGTGGGCGGGATGTGAGGTGGATCCACCTGCGCAATCTTCCAGCTGGAGTGTGATTTATAAATGGGAAATTGCGTGCAGTTGTGCGTACGCACAGTTTTATAAATCAGAATATGTCTTGGCGTACGCCTATTTCAGATTTTCGGCGTAGTCAAACTTTTAGTGTGGATCCTATGCAATGTTTTATAAATGAGGCCCCTGGATGACCTATAATTTCTTACTACTAAATTCAGACAAGACTGAAGTCATTGTATTTGGCCCCAAACATCTTAGAGAACTGCTTTCAAAGCATATAGTTCCTCTGGATGGCATTACATTGGCCTCCAGTACTACTGTGAGGAACCTCGGTGTTATCTTTGACCAGGACATGTCCTTTAACTCACACATAAAACAAATCTGTAGGGCTTCCTTTTTCCACCTGAGAAATATTGTGAAAATCAGGAACATCCTGTCTCAGAGTGATGCAGAAAAACTAGTCCATGCATTTGTTACTTCTAGGCTTGACTACTGTAATTCCTTATTATCAGATTGTCCCAATAGCTCTCTGAAACATCTACAGCTGATCCAAAATGCTGCGGCCAGAGTACTGACGGGAGTTAGCAAGAGAGATCATATTTCTCCTATACTGGTTTCTCTTCATTGGCTTCCTGTTAAATCTAGAATAGAATTCAAAATCCTTCTTCTGACATATAAAGCTCTTAACAACCAATCTCCATCATATCTTAAAGACCTGATAGTACCATATTATCCTAGCAGAACTCTTCGCTCTCAGACTGCAGGCTTACTTGTTGTTCCTAGAATCTCTAAAAGTAGAATGTGAGGCAGAGCCTTCAGTTATCGGCACCTCTCCTGTGGAACCAGCTCCCAGTTTGGGTTCTAGAGGTGGACACCCTCTCTATTTTTAAGACCAGGCTTAAAACCTTCCTTTTTGACAAAGCTTATAGTTAGGACTGACTGGGGGACCCTGAGGGGGTCAGCTGGAGTCTTCCTCTTGGACGTCCCTTAGTTCTGCCCCTAGTTCTGCTGCTATAGGCCTAGACTGCTGGGGAACCTCTCTGGATGCACTGAGCCCTTCTCTATCTACCATTATATTTAATATATATACCATTATTGCATTACATTCACTCTGTTTCTCCCTGTGTCCTTTCTCCGAGTGTCCCTGGTCCCAGAGCTGGATGCTTCAGATCTGTGGTGGTTCTCCCACCAACTGTAACCCTCTACCTCCATCCCTCTATCTCTACCTCTCTACCTCTTCTGTCCCTCTCAACCCGTCCGGCCAGCAACAGATGGGTTCCCCCACATTAGAGCCAGGTTCTGCTCGAGGTTTTTTTCCCTGTTAAAAGGGTGTTTTCCTGCCACTGTCTCCTTAGGGCTGCTCTGGGGGTTCAGGCATATGGGTTCTGTAAAGCATCTCGAGACAATTAGACTGTAATTGGCGCTATATAAATAAAATTGAATTGAATTGAAGTGAATTGAATTAAATTCTCCAGGGGACGTTCTCCTTTCCTGCTTCCAGTCTTTAAGTTTAGTCTCACTTAGAACATTCCAGGTCCTTGAAGTCCATACAGGTGGGTCCAGATTTTTTGCAGGACTTTTTCAGAACTTCATCAGTCCAGCAGATAGAACCATGACATTTAGGAGGAGGAACATCTGAGTTCTGGGGAAAATTGCAACTAAAATAACTAAAAAAGCTGAAAAATTATTACAAAAACACCCAAAATCACCACAAAAAAAAACACCAAAAATGGGTCAGAATTACCACAAAGAAACACAAAATCAGCACAAAAAGACCAAATTTCCATTGAAAGATTCAAAATCACCACAATCAGGGTCCAAACTACCTCTAAAAGACCTAAAATCATTGCAAAAAGAGTCAAAAAGAGAAAACTATCCTCAGAGGTTCAAATATGGCAGAAAAAACACCCCAAATCACCACAAAAGAGGTGATTTTGTAACAACTTAAAACATACAAAATAATCACAAAAACGGCAAAAATTTCCACAAAAATACACAAAATCACCCCATTTTTGGGATGATTTGGGGATATACCAAGTCATTTTGGAAAATTTTTGTCACTTTTTTGGACAAAATTTAATAATTTTGGACATCTTTTGTCATTTTGAACCATTTTTGAGCCATTTTTGACAAATATTCAATACAATTCCAATTTTTTTTGTAATTTTAGTCCAGAGTCATGTAATTTGACCAATTTTTAATAAAACAAAAAAAACCCCACAATTTATTTCTGCTAGAAACTGACATCAGATCAATTTAAATCCAATCCAGGTGTCTCATTCTGAAGACAATCCAGATTTCACCAATTCTAGACAGTTTTTGAGTCATTTTGAACAAAGTTTCAGGTTCTTTAGAACATTTTTTGAATAATCTAGGGAAATACTGAGTCATGTTGGAATTTTTTTTTGTCATTTTTGGACAAATTTTTAATAATTTTGGGACAGTTTAGTATAATATTGGACATCTTTTTGCCATTTTGAACAGTTTTTGAGTCGTTTCTGACAAATACTGGAAAAATGTGGATGAATTCTTTTGTAATTTTAGACAAGTTTCATGTAATTTGACCAATTTTTAATAAAAAACACGTTTTATTTCTGGTAAAAACTGACACCAGATCAGTTTGCATCCATCCAGGTGTCTCAGTCTGAACACTGAATCTGGTTTCTGATCAGTTTCTCTGTGACCAGCTGTGATCATCATGATTCAATGTTCTCAGGAGAACACATTGAGGTTAATATGTATGTATGTATATATATATATATATATATATATATATATATATATATATATATATATATATATATATATATATATATATATATATATATATATATGTTGAGGTTTGTAAGCTCATTCTAAAGCTTTATTTAATCTTTTAGAAGCCTTCATTTATTGACATTAACTTTTCAACTAGTTTTTCTTTGGCTGTTCTCAAAGCAGCAGCTGAAATTGTCCAGGAGCTGATCTGAGTTCAGACCAGAGCAGCAGGAGAAGCTTCAGTTCTTCAGCAGGTTGGTGTTCAGCTCCTCGTTCCTCCTGGTTTATCTGAAGGTTCAGAGGCTGGAGCTGACCTTCTGGACGATCAATGAGCTGATTCATCTGCTGCTGGATTCTGACCAACAGTCGGAGCTGCAGGAAGGTCAGAGAGTTGATCTGAATAATGGATGAAGGTTTAAAGGTCTGAAAACGCCTTCAGACACAAACAGTGGCGAGTCCCAGCAGACTGAGGATTCTGTAGACCAGCACAGAACACCCAACCCTTCCTCTGTTTTTATATCCAGATTACCGGTGATTCCTGATGTCAGATTTGTGGCAGAATTTCAGACCAGCTGATGATGTTCTGATGCTTTGATCTGCAGCAGAAGACGAAGAAAACAGAGAAAATGACAGAACAGAAAGATAAAAATGATAGAAAACAGCAACTAGAGCTAGTACAAAGTCACAGAAAACCACTGGGATAATGACTAAAAATTACTGAAAACAGCAAAAATAACCTAAAAAATAATTGAAAACAGCCACTAAAACCAACAGAAGCAATGATCAGCTGACTCTAAACTGACCAATCAGAGGCCAACGTGACTTTTTCTTCAAACTGCAGCAGATGAAGTCTTCAGTGAAGCTGCTCATTAGCATCTGTGCTCACACACACACACACACACACACACACACACACACACACACACACACACACACACACACACACACACACACACACACACACACACACACACACACACACACACACACACACACATAGCATGTAAACACACTGTGTCGGCTGCTGGTCTCATTAGCGTGTTAACTAGCAGCTGACACACAAACACACACTTTGTAATCATCACACGCTACACAACAGGAGGCCTGGGAGGGTGTGTGTGTGTGTGTGTGTGTGTGTGTGTGTGTGTGTGTGTGTGTGTGTGTGTGTGTGTGTGTGTGTGTGTGTGTGTGTGTGTGTGTGTGTGTGTGTCTTGCTGCTTTTCTCATGCTAATCTGTGTATTATCAGCAGGATAAAAGCCAGTTTAGCTGCTTAAAGACAAACAAATGACTTCTGGCTGCTTCCCTCCATACATGGCTAATGAGCTTTGTGGGAACAGACTGACAAGAGAACGTCTAAATCGCTCTCAGGGTTCCACGCTGCGCCAAAAAGAAGAAGAAATCCCATCGTGGCGGCGACAGCAGCCATTCATGACATCACTTCTCATGTCAGCTTACACGCCGAGGCCAACTGTGATGTCATAGCGAGCTGAAAGGTTCTGCAGAGTCCAGACCAGGTTTGTTCTGGAAGAGGAACAGGTTAGAGAAAAACACGTGGAGGCAGGTTGGGTTGGTGTCAGGTGGAACTATACAACATACAGTCATAGAAACATGATCAGACCGCCTGGTTTTCTTCAGTTTCTTCTTCATTTTAATGCCTGGTCCCACTAATGGAACATTTGTTTGGACAAATATAATGATGACAACAAAACTAGCTGATCAGAGTTTAATTTCAGAGCTGATATCAGACATTTTCCATGGTTTTCTAGATAATAAGTTTTCCATCAGTAGTTATGGCATTGTTCTGCCAGAAACAGCTTTTAGGATTCCATGTTTTCTTTTCTGTCTGTTTTAGTCCCATGATCCACACAGGAGTTAGTACTGATTCATAACCATTGTTTCTGATGACTGTAGCCATGCATCTTGGATGTTCTCCACCAGCTTCTGACATTGTTCTGCTGTCACAGCAGCCCATTCCTGTTGCACTCATTCTAACTAATCTGCTTTGTTTTTGGGCTTGTGGTTCTCCATTTAGCGTCTGATGGTTTTCCACAAGTTTTCAGTTGGATTTAGATCTGGTGATTGAGCAGCCAAGGCATGGTTCCAATGTTCTGGTTCTCCATCCAGGCTTTAACTGACCTTTTCTTGTTGGAAAATCCAGTCATTGGAGGCAGGAAAGAGTTTTCCAGCTGATGGAAGAAGACTGTTTTCCAGAGTAGCCCCAAACATGACCTGGTTCATTTGCCCTGTTCCACCCAGACTGAAACTACCCCAGATGGTCACTGATCCACCCCCATGTTTTACTGTAGGGGCAGACAGTCTGGTTTGTAGCTTCTCCAGGCTTCCTCCTAACCAGTAAGTTGGCTGGAGTGGACATCAACTGAAAACTGGATTCATCCCTGAAGAGAACCTTAGTCCAATCATCAACAGTCCAATCCTTGTGATCCCAGCAAAGAGTGACCAGCTTTCCTCTGCCTTTCCTTGATGAAGGGCTTCTTCCTGCCCTGTGGGACTTCAGACCAGCTTCAACAAGTCGCTTTCCAACTGTCCTTGTCCAACAAGTCCCATTTCTCCACAGTGTCCACTCATTTTTAAGGTCCCTGGAGGTCTGAGGATGATTCCTGACAGGAATGGATGAGTGACGGTCATCTGGTGGGTAGAAAGACGTTTCCTGACCAGCTAGCAGTTTGGTAGAACCATGTTGGGCTTGTTTTTTCTTGGTGGAATGAACGACTGTCTTGGAGATCTCCAGTTTTTTTGCTACCTGTCTCTCACTCATGATGGCTGCCTTTGTGGCTTCACATAATCCTTTAGTTTTAGGTGTTATGTGAGAGCTGACAACTTCTGAGTTGTGCTAAAGCTTGAATGTCAGCAGGAAACCACTCTAGGCCTTTGCATGTGCTGCTGATGACATGAAATGACCTCTTATGGACCCTGGAATACAATGAAGCTGAAGCAGGTCAGATAGGACTTAAAGTATGATGGAATCAGCTGCATTTAAAGTCCTGTTCATTGTATTCTTCAGGTAATAAACCTTTAGTGGTACCAGGCATTGAAATGAACAAGAAATGGGAAAAAAAACAGGTGGTTTGATCATTACTTCCATGACTGTTTGACTTCAAACAGTAAAAACAACAGGAAACAGCAACTGAAAAGGACAGAATTCAGCAGCAAAAACAGGAAACAGCAGCTGAAATGAGAACATAAATGGCCATGTTTGATGATGTCAGAAACAGCTGATCAGTCATGTGACTTCAGTGTTCAGATTATTTTTAAATGTCTCATCTTTCTTCTCTGTGGTTCATGTTTCAACCTGAAGTCCTGCAGATCTATGGAACCAGAACATGAAGACCACATTTTTCTTCTTCAGATGTTTTCTGCTGTTCTCTGATTTAGTGGCATTTTTTGTCCCTTTGAGTCATTTTCAGTTTCTGTTTTTTTCAGTCACTGTTTCCTGCTCCCTGCTGTTTCCTACCAGCTGATCAGTTGATATGTTTTGTGGTATCTGGTTGCTGTTTCTTATTAGTTTTCTGCTGTGGCTGATGTTTTTGTTGTTGTTTTTATTAGTTTTCAGTTGTGACTGATGTTTTTGTTGTTTTTATTAGTTTTCTGCCGTGACTGATGTTTCTGTTGTTGTTTTTATTAGTTTTCAGTTGTAACTGATGTTTTTGTTGTTTTTATTAGTTTTCGGTTGTGACTGATGTTTTTGTTGTTTTTATTAGTTTTCGGTTGTGACTGATGTTTTTGTTGTTGTTTTTATTAGTTTTCTGTCGTGACTGATGTTTTTGTTGTTGTTTTTATTAGTTTTCTGTCGTGACTGATGTTTCTGTTGTTGGTTTTATGAGTTTTCAGTCGTGACTGATGTTTTTGTTGTTGTTTTTATTAGTTTTCTGCTGTAACTGATGTTTTTATTGTTGTTTTTATTAGTTTTCTGCCGTGACTGATGTTTTTATTGTTATTTTTATTAGTTTTCTGCTGTAACTGATGTTTTTATTGTTGTTTTTATTAGTTTTCAGTTGTGACTGATGTTTTTGTTGTGGTTTTTATTAGTTTTCTGCTGTGACTGATGTTTTTTGTTGCTGTTTTCAGTCTCAGGTTCTCGTTCATCGTTTCTCCATTGCTCTAATTAGCCTTGTTAGCGTTAGCGGCTAATCCTCTTCAACCTGAACTCAGAAATGCGACTCGATGCTTCCTGAGAATGAAGCTCTGTTGCTCCATTGAGGCGTTGGCAGGTCTTTGTGTTGTCATGACGATGCCACCAGCCGCTGTTTTGTTTCCTGCCGCTGATTGACGGGATGCAACGGTAACCCGTAGCAACGGGCTGTTAGAGGGGGGATGATGGATCTCTGGTTTTGTTGTGGAACCTTTTGACTTGTGAGCAGAATATGAATCTGCTCTGTTGGAATGTCCAGGTTCTCATGGACCTAAAGTTCTCCTGGTCTCAGAATTATTACTGAATGGAGAATGTTTGGTGACAAACTGACAGAACAACAGTTTTCATCCTGCTTTAGTCTCATTGGAGGTTCTAAACTCAGGGTGGAGAACATTTAAAGTTCTGAAGGAAAAAATATTTACTTTATGTTCCACCAAACTGAATATTCCATCCTCCATCTGGAACTGGACCTCTGCAGAACCAGAACCAGAACACTTAGAGTCTGTTAATTATGTTCTGCTGAACTCAGTGAAGGTTGTTGTATTTTATTTAGTGCTGGGACGTGAAGTTTTTCAGTATATATATATATATATATATATATATATATATATATATATATAGTCATATATAATATAGGTGACCTTCTGACAACTAAAATGTTTGTCTCATTTTTATTTTTCTGCATTTCTCAAAGTGACATTATAGCGATTATATTCAACATTTATAGACTTTTTGTAAACTCAAGCACTTTCAATGTCTTCTACAACGTTTGCCGCTACCAGTACTGTGGAAACTAATGTGTTCACAAGATCTCCAGTTTCTAGTATCCCATTCATTGTCTATGTGAAACGCACTGGCTGCAGTGCTGATGTTGTGTTTATGTGTTGATGTTGTGTTGTTGTTATTGGTGTGTTGTTGTTGTTGTTGTGTAGATAGTGTTGTGTTGCGTAGCTGTTAGTGAGTCAGCTGTTGTCAGTGTGTTGTGTTGTTGCTGTTGTGTTGTTCTTGTGTTGATGGTGTTATGTTGTTGTGTTGTGTAGATGGTGGTGATGTTGTGTTGTGTTGTGTTGCTTTTAGTGAGTCAGCTGTTGTCAGTGTGTTGATGTTGTTGTGTAGATGGTGTTGTGTTGTTGTGTTGATGTTGTGTTGTGTTGATGTTGTGTTGATGTTGTGTTGCTGTTAGTGAGTCAGCTATTTTCAGTGTGTTGATTTTGTGTTGTTCTGTTGATGTTGTGTTGTTGTGTTGATGTTGCATTGATGTGTGTTGTGTTGATGTTGTGTTGATGTGTTGTGTTGTTTTGTTGATGTATTGTATTGTGTTGATGCTGTGTTGATTTGTTGTGTTGATGTTGTGTTGTTGTTTTGTTGATGATGTTGTGTTGTTGATGTTGTGTTGTTGTGTTGCTGTTAGTGAGTCAGCTGTTGTCAGTGTGTTGATGTGTTGATGCTGTTGTTGTGTTGCTGTTAGTGAGTCAGCTATTGTCAGTTTGTTGCTGTGTTGATGTTGTTGTGTAGATGGTGTGATGTTGTTGTGTTGCTGTTAGTGAGTCAGCTATTGTCAGTGGTTGATATGTTGATGTTGTCGTGTAGATGGTGTTGTGTTGTTGCGTTGCTGTTAATGAGTCAGCTATTGTCAGTGTGTTGATGTTCTGTTGATGTGTTGTGTTGTTGGGCTGTTGTTGTGTTGATGTTGTTTTTGCTGTTGTGCTTTTGTTGTGTTGATGTGTTGTGTTGTTCCGTACCTGTTAGCGAGTCAGCTATTGTCAGTGTGTTGATGTGTTGTGCTGATGTTGTTGTTGTTGTGTAGATGGTGTTGTGTTGTTGTGTTGTGTTTTTGCGTAGCTCTTAGTCAGTCAGCTATTGTCTGTGTTGATGTGTTGTGTTGATGTGTTGATGTGTTGTGTTTCTGTTAGTGAGTCAGCTATTGTCAGTGTGTTATTGTTGTGTTGCTGTTGTGTTGATGTGTTGTGTTATTGTTGTGTTGTGTTGATGCGTTGTGTTATTGTTGTGTTGTTGTTGTGTACATGGTGTTGTGTTGATGTGTTGCTATTAGTGAGTCAGCTATTTTCAGTGTGTTGATGTTGTGTTGTTGCGTAGCTGTTAGTGAGTCAGCTATTGTCAATGTGTTGTGTTGTCGTGTTGTGTTGCTGTTAGTGAGTCAGCTATTGTCAGTGGGTTGATGTGTTGATGTTGTGTTGTTGTTTTGTTGATGTGTTGTGTTGTTATTGATGTTGTATTGCTGTTAGTGAGTCAGCTATTGTCCATGTTGATGTGTTGATGTATTGTCTTGTTGTTGTGTTGATGTTGTGTTGGTGTTGTGTTGCTGTTAATGAGTCAGCTATTGTCAGTGTGTTGATGTTCTGTTGATGTGTTGTGTTGTTGGACTATTGTTGTGTTGATGTTGTTGTTGCTGTTGTGCTTTTGTTGTGTTGATGTGTTGTGTTGTTAGTGGTGTTGTGTTGTTGTTGTGTTGTGTTGTTCCGTACCTGTTAGTGAGTCAGCTATTGTCAGTGTGTTGATGTGTTGTGTTGATGTTGTTATTGTTGTGTAGATGGTGTTGTGTTGTTGTGTTGTGTTGTTGCTTAGCTCTTAGTCAGTCAGCTATTGTCTGTGTTGATGTGTTGTGTTGATGTTGTGTTGATGTGTTGTGTTTCTGTTAGTGAGTCAGCTATTGCCAGTGTGTTATTGTTGTGTTGTTGTTGTGTTGATGCGTTGTGTTATTGTTGTGTTGTTGTTGTGTACATGGTGTTGTGTTGTGTTGATGTGTTGCTGTCAGTGAGTCAGCTTTTGTCCATGTGTTGATGTGTTGTGTTGTTGTTAGTGAGTCTGCTATTTTCAGTGTGTTGATGTTGTGTTGTTGCGTAGCTGTTAGTGAGTCAGCTATTGTCAATGTGTTGTGTTGTCGTGTTGTGTTGCTGTTAGTGAGTCAGCTATTGTCAGTGGGTTGATGTGTTGATGTTGTGTTGATGTGTTGTCTTGTTGTTGTGTTGATGTTGTGTTGTTGTTTTGTTGATGTGTTGTGTTGTTATTGATGTTGTATTGCGGTTAGTGAGTCAGCTATTGTCCGTGTTGATGTTGTGTTGATGCATTGTCTTGTTGTTGTGTTGATGTTGTGTTGTTGTTGTGTTGCTGTTAATGAGTCAGCTATTGTCAGTGTGTTGATGTTCTGTTGATGTGTTGTATTGTTGGACTATTGTTGTGTTGATGTTGTTGTTGCTGTTGTGCTTTTGTTGTGTTGATGTGTTGTGTTGTTGTTGGTGTTGTGTTGTTGTTGTGTTGTGTTGTTCCGTACCTGTTAGTGAGTCAGCTATTGTCAGTGTGTTGATGTGTTGTGTTGATGTTGTTATTGTTGTGTAGATGGTGTTGTGTTGTTGTGTTGTGTTGTTGCTTAGCTCTTAGTCAGTCAGCTATTGTCTGTGTGTTGATGTGTTGTGTTGATGTTGTGTTGATGTGTTGTGTTTCTGTTATTGAGTCAGCTATTTTCAGTGTGTTATTGTTGTGTTGTTGTGTTGATGCGTTGTGTTATTGTTGTGTTGTTGTTGTGTACATGGTGTTGTGTTGTGTTGATGTGTTGCTGTCAGTGAGTCAGCTTTTGTCCATGTGTTGATGTGTTGTGTTGTTGTTAGTGAGTCTGCTATTTTCAGTGTGTTGATGTTGTGTTGTTGCGTAGCTGTTAGTGAGTCAGCTATTGTCAGTGTGTTGTTGTGTTGTCGTGTTGTGTTGCTGTTAGTGAGTCAGCTATTGTCAGTGTGTTGATGTGTTGTCTTGTTGTTGTGTTGATGTTGTGTTGTTGTTTTGTTGATGTGTTGTGTTGTTATTGATGTTGTGTTGCTGTTAGTGAGTCAGCTATTATCCGTGTGTTGATGTTGTGTTGATGTATTGTCTTGTTGTTGTGTTGATGTTGTGTTGTTGTTTTGTTGATGTGTTGTGTTGTGTTGCTGTTAGTGAATCAGCTATTATCAGTGGGTCGATGTTGTGTTGTTGCTCTGTTGTTGTGTTGTGTTGGTGTTAGTGAGTCAGCTTTTATCAGTGTGTCGATGTTGTGTTGTTGCTGTGTTGTGTTGGTGTTAGTGAGTCAGCTATTGATCACTGAGAGCTGAACTTATGAATATTTCAGGTGACTTCTGACGGATCTTTGATATCCGAACGTTTCAGTCTGAGAACTTCAAAGGTTTTGAGTTTCTACCAACCAGCAGCAGTTTGTGGAGGAACCAGAAGAACGTTGGTCCAGTTTGTTCTCCAGGTTCTGTTGCCGTGGAAACATCCTTAAAGTGACGTTGATGAGTCTGGGTTGGTTAGTCTGAGTGCTGCTGTGGTGCATTGTGGGTAGTGGTGTTCCTTTAAGACGGTTTATAGTCTGAAGGTTTGATCCACCGGAGATTCTGATGTTAGTGTGAGGAACATTCAGGAACCAAGCCTCTGAGATCTTCCAGAACTGTGAAGCCACAGATAAACCTCCTAATCACTAAGATTTCATATTTATGTCTTTGATGAAGCTTCGACTCATAAACACCAAGATTAAAGTTTATCAGTACAGGAACCGGTTCTATCTTAGCACCGGATGGAGGTCCACAGAAGGTTTTACAAACATACACGTTTAAGGAACGGTCTACAAACGTTCAGACGGTTGGTTCCACTGGTCTAGAACCACTGTGTTCCTTCAGAATGATGCAGGTCCTCCAACATTAGAACCATTATCTGTTAAACTCTGTTCTTCTCGGGACATTTTTATATTTGACGTTTCTCCGTTCTGCCTATGTTGATATTTTAGAGTCATATTTTTGCTCATGTTTGTATTTTTTAAGTTTTTTTTTTTAACAGGAAAAGTTCCTCCTCAGAGATCAGTAAAGGTTCTGGTTCCAGATATCTGATCCCGGTTCTGTTTGGTTGTTCTCTGAATGTTGTTATTAAATTATTCTAGAACTAGCTTCTGATCATTAAAGCTCTTGTTAGTTTAAAACCGAGTTCTTTGTTCTCAGTCAGCGGTAATTGTTCCACCTTTGATCCTGGTTCCTGGTATTGATCCGGTGGTTCCCTCAGGGATCCATTACCTCCTCCTGCTGTGTCAGAGTGTTCTCCTCTTCAGGTTCTGTTCCAGAATAAAAGCTTTCATCTATTATTGAGCAGCTGCAGACTCTGAGGTTCATTAGTGGGTCGCTGCTGCTGCTGGTTCTGCTGCTCAGACGTTGATCCGGTTCTAGTGGTTCTGGTTCTACTGAGGAGGTAACAGAGGAAGTTGTTTGGTTTGAATGTAACGGTGTTTTAATCAGACTAACAGACGTTCTGCTCACTGAAAAAGATGTTCAATAATGTTTGAAAAATAAAAGAGAAACAGGAACAGCAGTGGTTCTGGAAATGTAACCATAGTCTCATAGTTAGCCTCATAGTTAGCATAAAGGTTAGCCTCATAGTTAGCCTGAAGGTTAGCCTCATAGTTAGCCTCATAGTTGGCATAAAGGTTTAGCCTCATAAGTTAGCTTCATAGTTAAGCTGTAGGGTTAGCCTGACACTTAGCCAGACAGTTAGCCTTACAGCTTAACAGCTAGCCTAGCAGCTATCCTGAAGCTTAGCTTGATAGCTAGCTTGATGATTAGCCTGGCAGATATACAGTTAGCCTTAAGGTTAGGTTGACAGTTAGCTTGACAATAAACCTGATGTTTCGCCCAGAGGCTAGCCTCCTGGATTTTCTGGTTAACAGGTTTGTTTTAAAAGGTTTAAACTGGTTTTAACTGGTTTTAAAAGGTTTAAACTGGTTTTAAATGGTTTAATGGAGCAGATTCATGCTAACTAGTTGTTTGATTCTGTGAAGCTCAGAAACATTTTACTTCTCCAGGTGAATATTTTCTACTGTGTGTGTGTGTGTGTGTGTGTGTGTGTGTGTGTGTGTGTGTGTGTGTGTGTGTCTGTGCAGACCTGTTGTTGTTTATTTAGTCTCTACTGTCAGGTCCTGACAGGTGTTCAGCAGCTTTCTGCACATGCTCAGATCGTCCCTGTGTGGGCAGCTGGTGAGTCAGCAGAGGAAGATTTGTTTCAGAGAGTGTCGCACTTTTACCGCCCACACACACGCACACACACACACACACACACACACACACACACACACACACACACACACACACACACACACACACACACACACACACACACACAGACTCACCTGGTTACCTGTAGAAACCTGCAGCTCAGGTTTATCCGGGTGGATTTCAGCGTCTCGGCTGAGCAGAGATGCTGATTTAAACTGAAGCTTCTTTACACTCAGAATAATCAGTTTATATTATCAATAACTAACTTATATGATCAATAACCAACTTATGTTATCAATAACTGACTTTATGTGACAACAGCTTTGTGTTTCAACATCTTTAAATCCTAAATAATCATAAAACTTTTCTCTGGCTGAAACTTTTTGCTCAGATCCAGCTGGTAAACGTGACCAGCTTTATCTTTAGCTTTAGCATTAGCATTGGCATTGGCATTAGCATTAGCTTTAACTCTGAAGAACAAGTCCATCAACTGTAGAATAAACTGTTTGTCTGATCACAGCTGAGGTTGGTTCATCAGTAGGACAATCCTCATCTCTGGTGGGTCTTCATGTTCTTCTGGTTGTTCTTCTGGTGGGTCTTCATGTTTTTCTAGTTGTTCTTCTGGTGGTTCTTCACGTTCTTCTGGTTGTTCTTCTGGTGCTTCATGTTCTTCTGGTTGTACTTCTGGTGGTTCTTCATGTTCTTCTGGTGGTTCTTCATCTTCTTCTGGTGGTTCTTCACGTTCTTCTGGTTGTTCTTCTGGTTGTTCTTCTGGTTGTTCTTCATGTTCTTCTGGTTGTTCTTTTGGTGGTTCTTTGTGTTCTTCTGGTGGTTCTTCATATTCTTCTGGTTGTTCTTCTGGTGGTTCTTCATGTTCTTCTGGTGGTTCTTCACATTCTTCTGGTTGTTCTTCTGGTGGTTCTTCATGTTCTTCTGGTTGTTCTTCTGGTGGTTCTTCATGTTCTTCTGGTTGTTCTTCTGGTGCTTCATGTTTTTCTGGTCGTTCTTCTGGTGGTTTTTCATGTTCTTCTGGTAGTTCTTCGTGTTCTTCTGGTGGTTCTTCATGTTCTTCTGTTTGTTCTTCTGGTGGTTCTTCATGTTCTTCTGGTGGTTCTTCATGTTCTTCTGGTTGTTCTTCTGGGGGTTCTCCGTGTTCTTCTGTGGTTCTTCATGTTCTTCTGTTTGTTCTTCTGGTGGTTCTTCATGTTCTTCTGGTGGTTCTTCACGTTCTTCTGGTTGTTCTTCTGGTCGTTCTTCATGTTCTTATGGTGGTTCTTCTTGTTCTTCTGGTGTTCTTCTGGTGGTACTTCATGTTCTTCTGGTTGTTCTTCTGGTGGTCCTTCATGTTTTTCTGGTTGTTCTTCTGGTGCTTCATGTTCTTCTGGTCGTTCTTTTGGTGGTTCTTCATGTTCTTCTGGTGGTTCTTCGTGTTCTTCTGGTGGTTCTTCATGTTCTTCTGGTGGTTCTTCACGTTCTTCTGGTTGTTCATGTTCTTCTGGTTGTTCTTCTGGTGGTTCTTCGTGTTCTTCTGGTGGTTCTTCATGTTCTTCTGTTTGTTCTTTTGGTGGTTCTTCATGTTCTTCTGGTGGTTCTTCACATTCTTCTGGTTGTTCTTCTGGTGGTTCTTCATGTTCTTCTGGTTGTTCTTCTGGTGGTTCTTCATGTTCTTCTGGTGGTTCTTCACATTCTTCTGGTTGTTCTTCTGGTGGTTCTTCGTGTTCTTCTGGTTGTTCTTCTGGGGGTTCTTCATGTTCTTCTGGTTTTTCTTCATGTTCTTCTGGTTGTTCTTCTGGTGGTTCTTCATGTTCTTCTGTTTGTTCTTCTAGTTGTTCCTCTGATTGTTCTTCATGTTTCTGTGGATTTTTTCCCATCTTTGAGTGTTTTTTTATCCCTCTGTTGTCATCTTGTCAGTTTGAGCTGATCTGCTGATCTGAGTCTCTTCATGTCTGATTGTGTTTGTTGTTGTTTCCATCGTTCTGTTAGTCTGTCTGTGGTGAACATCTTCAGGCTGTTTAAAGGTTCTGTGAAGGTTCATCTTCAGGTTTATTCTGTGACTTCAGAGAACCTAGAACCTCCATACCGTCTGACAACTTCGGGTTCTGAACATCCAGGAGGTCTACTGAGAACTCCCATCACAGACCTGAGATCTGCAGCAGATTCTCCTCAAAAACCCTGATGGACCTTCATGAGATCTGGTCTGTTCGAGGTGAACTTTCATCTTGCTGTTGTAGATTTGGGTCTTTTGAGTGCTGTGGTGGAAACCTGAACTTTGTGTTCAGAACTTTCCTCATCTTCACTTTCTTCTGACAAAGACAAAGACACTGCATCAGAACCTGGATGTAGGAGGAATCGTCGGGAATCCATGATCTGCTTCATGTCTTCCAGCCTCGGCAGCTTCTCACAAACTGACCTCCAGCATTCAGGACATCGAGCTGTTTGAAGATGTTCTGATCACTGAGGAATCAGTCTGGATCAGAACAAAGTCAGCAGCTGGTTGGTGAAGATCATCAGGTGGACCTTCAATCCAATGCTGCTTGAAGCTGGAGATAGATCAGTAGAAGCTGCAGTTTCCAGATGTTCCCTAAACGCCTCATGGTCAGTCGAAGGTGCAGTTTACAGATGTTCCTTAAACGCCTCATGGTCAGTAGAAGGTGCAGTTTACAGATGTTCCCTAAACACCTCACGGTCATCAGTAGAAGCTTCATCTGACTTTATTTGACATTTTGGTCAAATTTCGAGACTGGGACATTTTTTGCTTGATTTTGGAGAAGTTTTGAATAATTTTGGAAATGTTTAGACTAATTCTGGAGCCATTCAGGACATTTTTTGTGTCCTGGAGTCGTTTAGTTCAGTAATAACTCGTTCTAACGGCAGATTTCTGTGACTCCAGGTGATTTTTTTAGCTTTCTGTGAGTGCAGCAGCTTTCAAACATCGATATCACAGTCGACGATGTTCATTAATATTTGATGACCTGTGCAGCCGGAGGGTCTGGTCCAGTCCTCCAGAACCAGCAGCTGGGAGCTACTGGATCTGAGAACATCAACACAGATTCTTTATCTGCAGAGTTCAGCTTCTTAAACTGAGCATCCTCCTCCTCGCTGAGCTTCAAAGCTGCTGAATCCTCCCACAGAACTCAGTCGTGGTTCTGAGGTTCTGTGTGGGTTTGGTGGTTCTGATCGATGGAGCTCCTCTCGTGGATGTTTTCAGCTGCTTTGTGTCGTTTCTTAGAGACGTTCAGGTGAAGATGAGCAGCAGGATGGAGGTTGGTAGCAGCTGGAATACAAGTGTTCAGGAGCACAGACGATAGTTTTAACGACAAACATACATAAAATTATCACAAAAAGATGTAAAATCACCATAAAAAGATGTAAAATTATCACCAATAATCACACTATTAAAAAACGACTTCGACAGTAAACAACAGAAACGTTCCATCTCTGATCTACCTGGAAGTCCTCGATCAGAGATGGAACGTTTCTGTTGTTTACTGTTGAAGGAAACTCGATTTTGAATTCCTCCTGGTGTCGGTCTGTGGTGAAGCATGAAGGCGAACCGAGCATCAATCAGTCATCATTAGGCCTCATAGTTAGCCTGAAGGTTAGCCTCATAGTTAGCCTGAAGGCTAGCATCATAGTTAGCCTGAATGTTAGCATCATAGTTAGCCTGAAGGCTAGCCTCATAGTTAGCCTGAATGTTAGCATCATAGTTAGCCTGAATGTTAGCATCATAGTTAGCCTGAAGGCTAGCCTCATAGTTAGCCTTAAAGTTAGCCTCATAGTTAGCCTGAAGGTTAGCCTCATAGTTAGCCTGAAGGCTAGCATCATAGTTAGCCTGAATGTTAGCATCATAGTTAGCCTGAAGGCTAGCCTCATAGTTAGCCTGAATGTTAGCATCATAGTTAGCCTGAATGTTAGCATCATAGTTAGCCTGAAGGCTAGCCTCATAGTTAGCCTTAAAGTTAGCCTCATAGTTAGCCTGAAGGTTAGCCTCATAGTTAGCCTGAAGGCTAGCATCATAGTTAGCCTGAATGTTAGCATCATAGTTAGCCTGAAGGCTAGCCTCATAGTTAGCCTGAATGTTAGCATCATAGTTAGCCTGAATGTTAGCATCATAGTTAGCCTGAAGGCTAGCCTCATAGTTAGCCTTAAAGTTAGCCTCATAGTTAGCCTGAAGGTTAGCCTCATAGTTAGCCTGAATGTTAGCATCATTGTTAGCCTGAAGGCTAGCCTCATAGTTAGCCTTAAAGTTAGCCTCATAGTTAGCCTGAAGTTTAGCCTCATAGTTAGCCTGAATGTTAGCATCATAGTTAGCCTGAAGGCTAGCCTCATAGTTAGCCTTAAAGTTAGCCTCATAGTTAGCCTGAAGGTTAGCCTCATCGTTAGCCTCATAGTCAGACTGAAGGTTAGCCTCATAATTAGCCTAAATACTAGCCTCATAGTTAGCCAAAATGTTAGCATCATACTTGGCCTCATTGTTAGCCTGAAGGTTAGCCTGAGGGTTAGCATCATAGTTAGCCCGAAGGTTAGCCTCATAGTTAGCCTGAAGACTAGCCTGACAATTAGCTTAAAGGTTAGCCTGACAGTTAGCCTTACAGTTTGACAAGTAGCCTGACAGTTAGCGTGAAGGTTAGCTTGATCGTTAGTCAGATGATTCGCCTTACAGCTTAACAGCTAGCCTAGCAGCTAGCCTGAAAGGTTAGCCTGGTAGTTAGCCTGGATGTTATCCCGACGGTCAGCCTGTCAGCCTCCCAGTTAGCCTTAAAGTTATCCTGATTGTGGAGAAAGTTAAACCTGTTCGCTTAAAAATGACTCAAGCAACAATTGAATTATCAGATTATCTGCTTTAATAACCATAAAACCCACAAAGATTCAGAAGAATCTGTCATTAAATTCTGCTTTAAGCTCAGAGAATAAAAACATTTCCAACATTAAAGTGTTTCACATGATGATTAGAAAGTTAATGTTGGAATAAATTCATTTACAGTAAAACTAATTTAAGGAAATGGAAACTTTCTGCTTCTTTACAATTTTTTGATGTAATTTTACCTTAATTTTGTGTATATTTTGTGTATTTTAATAATACAGAGTCTGATCTCCAGCAGACGGTCTGAATGTTTCTGAGGGCACAAACCAGGAGGAGATAAAGAGTTCTGAACTTCACCCTCTGGTTTGTTGGCCGCTAATTAAACTCTCACTATGAATTTATTTAACCAGACTGGACCTCTGTGTTGCCATGGCGACAGCATACATCCCCTGGACCGACCAAACACTCCTGCAGACTTTCCTCTTATAGCTGCGGTCCGGAGGCTGCTGCCGGTTGCTTAGTAACAGCTGATCCAGAGCCAGTTAAAGCTGCTGTAGGCAACTTCACACTTTCAGAGAACTAAAACAGAAGAGAGAAGCTGCTGCAGGTTAGAGAAGAAACAACCTGGAGAAAGTCCACCATCACAGAGAAGAAGATGAAGAAACATCAAGGAGGCAGTCTGGAAACTTTAAAGCCACCTGATCGCTTTTAAACACCTCAGAACTGTGATGAACCAAATGGGACGAACACATAATTAGATTCAGTTGGATTTCAGTAGTTGTAGATACGTCCAAAAAGACTGGTGAGGGAGGCCACCAAGACTCCTATGACTCCTCTGGAGTTCCAACAGTCAAATTAAATCTGGACTAGAGTTCACCAGAAGACAAGTGGAGACTCTGAAGACATCTGGAAGAAGGTTCTTTGGTCTGAGGAGACCAGGATGGAGCTTTATGTCCATCAGACTAGATGATATGTTTGATGGACACCAAACACTGAACATCATCACAAACACACCATCCCCACTGTGAAGCACCGTGGTGGCAGCATCATGAGGTGAAGCACGGTGGTGGCAGCATCATGAGGTGAAGCACGGCGGTGGCAGCATCATGGTGTTCCTCAGCAGCAGGTCCTGGAAGGCTGGTAAAGGTAGAGGGTAAATGAAATCCTGGAGGACAACCTGATGATGAGACGTGGAGAAGATCAGTTTCCATCCAGACGATGAGTCGAAGCAAACAGACAAAGATCCTCAGAGATGGTTTGAAGACATCGAGGTGGAAGTTCTGGAGGAGTCAGAGTCCAGACCTCCATCCAGCTGAGATTGAGAGTTCTCATGATCTCTGAGGAACCTGACAGTTTCTCAGTTTTAATTCATGGACATTATTTATTATAAATCTTTGTAATGTTTTGTCAACAAGTCAGGTTAATCCGTTGATGGTTCTGTGGTTCCGGCAGCAGAAGGACGGATCGTGTTCTTCGTCTATGCCATTCAGTGGTGTAGTGATCAGTGGAGAACCTTTGTGTTGTTTCCATGGATACGGTGAATAAATATCGCTGCACAGACAGCAGGACATTTACATGTTTTAACTATTTACTGATCTTTGGTTCTAGTTCATAAAACAGAATAAATATTGATTCACTGTTTTAGAACATCAGAGCAGCAAATAAAATCTGATCTGGTTCCACAGCTGTAGAACCGTTTATCAGCACAGAAACATCCTGAACATTTAGGAACATCTACCACCACTGGAGACATTTGGAGGTCTGAGCATCATGACGTGAAGCACGGTGGAGGCAGCATCATGGGTTCATCCAGAGTTTCCTGTTTAGCATCAGATGATTCTTCTCCATGCTTCTGCTTCTCTCCTCCATCTTCATCCAGATGTTTGCTCTGATGGTTTCTGGACATTAAACCAGAACTGTTCTCATAACATCTGGTCAGAACATCATCAGGAGCTTCTGGATCATCAAACTTCCTCTCTACAGAAACTAGAACATTCCCATGGTTTATATTCATCTAGACTCTCTGCTCTCAGGGTTCCTGTGGATCTGGAGTCATATTCTGTCTCACTTTCTTCCTTTTCTTCTTGTTTTCTGTCTCTTTTTTCTCGGTTTTGTGTCTTTTTTGAGTCCTTTTGTCTCATTTTTGGGTTTTGTTTCTTGTTTTGTTGTCAAGTTTTCATAGTTTTGGGTTTCATTTGTCTGGGTTGTGATGTTTTTAAAATCTAATATAAAATCTTGATTCTGTCATCCATCTTCAGTGGTGGAGACACAAAGTAGCTGCTGCTCTGGTTTACTGGTTTCCAGTTTACTGGTTTCCAGTTCACTAGTTTTCAGTCTGCTGGTTTCCAGTCTGAACCTGTGTGTGGTCTGGGCTGAATAGAGGATGGAGGAGGGACTAAGTGGAACTGGTTCTGGTTCTGCTGCTGCTGGTTCTGCTGCTGCTGGTGGTTCTGCTGGTGGTTCTGCTGCTGGTTCTGCTGCTGCTTGTTCTGCTGCCGCTGCTCCATTCATGAAAACATTCCGTTAGAGATGTTTAAATATGACAAAATCACTGCAAATTTAACGTTAAACGTCATCCAGCTGTTAGTTCAGCTGCTCTCAATTCAGACTGACTTTAATTTTCTTCTGAAACTTCAGATAGTTTTATTTAACATCTTTTTTAAAATCAGATTTTAACCATTAATATAAATAAAACAGAACGATAAAAACACAGAAAACACAAAACTAAGACACAAAACAGCAAAAACTACACAAAGAAAAGACTTTAATGTACACAATAAATAATATCTGTAACTTTATGAAACATTAAAACCACATTATTATCAGGATTTACTGATACTCCTGCCAATAAAAGTATTGATCCGCCTCTGAGACATTCTGATCCGTGTTCTATCAGCACTGACCTTTTATTCTGATCTACCTGCTCTAACAGAACGTTTTCAGTGTTCCTCTAACTGAGGAATCAATAAATCAATAAACCACTAAACCAATAAACCAATAAATCAATAAACCAATAAACTAATAAACCAGTAAGTCAACAAATCAATAAACGATCTGATCTCATATTTCTGTCGGAGGACAAACTAACGGAACCAAACCTTTAAATTCTGTTGAACCTTCAGGTCAGTCAGAGGTTCTTCATGACCTCATCGCTCCTCCGGGGATGATGTCAGCGTTTACCGCTCAACGCCTGATGACATCACTTCCTGCTGCACCACTGGAGCTTCAGGTTTGGACCAGCAGTGTGTGTGTCGAGTTGTGCAGAAGGTTATTGTTGAGAAGAATGGATGAGTTCAGATGTTCCTCAATAATCCTGATCTGAAGTCACTTTCTGTAGACCAGGGGTAGCCAACACGGTGCCCGCAGGCGCCTGGTTGCCCGCAGAGACCAGTGAGTTGCCCTCAACACATGTTCTAAAAATAACACTAGTCACCATGAAATTCCTTATAAAAAATTATAGTTGCTGTTCTTTTAAAATCAAAAATACTTACATTAATACAGATTTCAAATTACAATATTTATGATCATTTTTTTAAAAACAAAAATATCTTTGGTGTAAATGAACTTTGACGTTGTCCGAGTCAAAGTTCACTGCACATGTCAAACCACCACGTCATTCTGCTGCAGCGTCCGGATGCAGACACTTTGGGAAGTTAGATGTGGTTTTTACCCCCAAAATATGACAGAGAAGTGAAAGAGAAAACACTATTTATTCACGATGACTGGGAGGAAGAGTTCTTTTTCACGACAGTGAAAGATAAAGGTATGTGTCGTATTTGCGGGGCGACTATTGTGTCGGCAAAGCGGCGCAATGTGGAGAGACGCTACTTTAGCCGCTACAAAGCTTCCATGCTAACTAGCCACCTGCTAGCGCACATAGACTGTATACGCACTACGGACAGGAAAACCCGGGACTTAAAAGCTGCTTTGACATCTGCTACGCGGTGAAAAGTTTCTTCGTGGAGAAAAATGTACCATTAGAAAAGCTTGTTTCAGTGACGACAGATGGGGCTCCTCCATGACGGGTCGCCATGCAGGATTCATTGTACGATGCAGAGGTGATCCAGACTTCCCAACATTCCTACATTACCACTGCAGCATTCACCAGCAGGACATATGTATGTACAAAAGTG
Source organism: Amphiprion ocellaris (assembly GCF_022539595.1). Lineage (NCBI taxonomy): Eukaryota > Metazoa > Chordata > Actinopteri > Pomacentridae > Amphiprion > Amphiprion ocellaris. The sequence continues at coordinate 612,311 of NC_072773.1, forward strand.
GCCGGATTTGATCATGTGATGACTCGTGTCGTGAAGATCATAAATGGCTCCAAAGCCAAACAACCAAGACATTGAAGGTGCTGCTGGAGGAGCTGCCAGATGAACATGGTGACCTGTTACTACACACAGAAACCCCATGGATCAGCAGGGGACCAGTTTTGCAGCGTTTTTTGTCACTGTTGGCTGAAATCAAAGAGTTGATGCAATCCAAAGGGGAAGAAATCTCGCTGCTTGAGGACACTGAGTGGATTCTTGCCTCTGCATTTTTAACGGACATCACTGGGAAACTGAACCATCTGAACTGTGAGCTGCAAGGTAAAGGTAAGACATGATAAGCTCTGCAATGCCAGGCTTCCCACTAACACACATTTACAGACAGAGAAAGAGGTAACATGTTGTCATTCAAAACACCATGCCATTACACAAAAATGTGAAAAATAATTAGTTGAAAACATGTAATAATTTGTTGTTATGATCTGTTAAAAATGTTGCAATGCTGGTGGAAAATGCTGGTGATTAGTACTAATGTGAATGGATTCATTTCAAAATGGGAAAGAGTTGATTTTTTCCTTCCATAACTGATAATTTGTACAAACATGGGGCAGAGTTCATGAATTGTTCAAAAATGTTACAAAGGTAGTGGTTTGCACAAATGAAGCATGATTTGATGACAGTTAATGATTTCCTAAAAATGTTAGAAGTGATAATTTGCGCAGAAATGTAACTGGTGTGATTTTGAACAAAATGCTGCAAATATGCTGATTTATGCAAAACTGCCAAGAAAGATATTTACCAAAGTTTCAGAGATGGGATACCTCTGACTTTTAAATATTGGAACAGATTTCCATATAGATGTGTGTGTGTGTGTGTGTTTCCTACCATCATTGTTGTGGAAATCGTTGTGAATAATTATTGTAAGGAATAATTAACATAAATGTGATCAGACAGTCTTTTTACATATTATTTTCATTATTATTATTGTTTAAAGATGATGGCGCAAGTTTGCTATTGAGGAAGTTTGTATCAAACAAGGTGCCCTTCGTGCTACTCAGTACCCTTTTTTTTTCCAGTGCTCTTGAAGTTGCTCTCAGGTTCAAAAAGGTTGGTGACCCCTGCTGTAGATCATCCGAAGGAACTGGAGCAGTCTGCTGGTTCTTCAGGAGGAACATCAGAAGGTCTTCTGTGAGTAGAACCCTGATATGAACCTCCTGAGCTGCAGATTGAACATCTCCAGAGAGTTTGTGGTCCAGAGCTGCTCCATTCGTCTTCCTGTCGATGTTCTTGAAGGATTCTGGGCCTGAAGAGGAACCTATAAACAGGATTTGTTTTCTACCTCGAGTGTCAGATCTGGACTGATGTTAGATTTATTCTGTTTATTTTGTTCCTCTTTAAACTGGAGGTGGAATCTGTGTTTCTGAGCAGACTGAAGATAAAATGTTCACTGAGCTGCAGAATGGACAGAAAAATACAGAACTAACAGCTAAGCAAACAAACAAACAACTAACTAAACTAACAACTAAACAGGTAACCAGTTAAACATCTAAACCAAGCAGCTAAACTAATGAAGTAAACTAACCAACCATCATCAGAGAACCGTAGACGTTCTGAGGTCTAAACTCCATTAGCCGTTAGTCGTTAGCATAATTAACCTGCTGTGGTCAGATCTGGAGGTTCTCTGGAGGTTTTCTGGGGGCTTTCTTGAGGTTTTCTGAAGGTTTTCTGAAGGTTCTCTGCAGGTTTTCTGGGAGTTTTCTGGAAGTTTCCTGGAGGTTTTTTGCAGGTTCTCTGCAGGTTTTCTGAAGGTTCTCTGCAGGTTTGCTGGGAGTTTTCTGGAAGTTTCCTGGAGGTTTTTTGCAGGTTCTCTGCAGGTTTTCTGAAGGTTCTCTGCAGGTTTTCTGGAGGTTTTTGGGAGGTTCTCTCGAGGTTTTTTGCAGGTTCTCTGAAGGTTTTCTGAAGTTTCTCTGGAGGTTTTGTGGAGGTTCTCTGGAGGTTGTCTGGAGGTTTACTGGAGGTTTCCTGGAGGTGTGGGATGTTTGAATGCTGAAGCTGCAGAACCAACAGCTGAAGGTCAGACAGATTCCTGCAGGTTCCTCTCAGATCAGAGTCTGATTAACTCCTGAAGCTCTGATGCTAACCTCATGCTAACATTGGGTTCTAACACTAACAGGAAGTTAGAGGAGAACTTTTAATCATGTCAGGAGGACATTTTGGAGTCAGATTTTGCTCAGTCTGTTTCTGCTGCTGTTTCTCTGGAATGTGATCATGATTATTATTATTATTATTATTATTATTATTATTATGATTATTATGGTCTGCAGAGAGTCTCAGCTTGATTTATCTGATGCAGTAAAAAACATTTATCAAGATAAAAATGATGATGTTCAGTCAAGGCTGATACTGATGATGACACCAGCAGAAAAGAAGGTTTATTCTGAGTTTAAGAAGTTTATCAAAGGAGTGAAGTTGTAATTTAACACATTAATGAAAAATACACACTAATGAACACAGTTATAAAGGAATGGTCTGACCTTAATGGATGTTAAAAGAACAGGAAGGAAGAAGCTGCTACAGAGTGCTGAGGTCCAGGTTCAGAAAAATATCATGTAGTCAGATCATTCTGTCATGTAGAATGGTCTGACTGTACCTCTTTAGCATTCTGTAGTTCTGTAGTGTAGAATGGTCTGACTGTACCTCTTTATCATTCTGTAGTTCTGTAGTTAGAATGGTCTGACTGTACCTCACTATCATTCTGTAGTTCTGTAGTTAGAATGGTCTGACTGTACCTCACTATCATTCTGTAGTTCTGTAGTTAGAATGGTCTGACCGTACCTCACTGTCACTGTGCTTTAGTGAAAAAAACATCGGTTTGTTTGTGTTTCTTTAAGCCAATCACAGTAGTTGTGGGTGGAGTTAAATTAAAGGTGCTGTGATGTTAAATGGATTAATTTTGTAATTTTCTACAGTATTTAGCCGGATTCATTGCTTCTTGTTTTTTGGGTTTTTGTTGCTCAACAAGTCAAAAGGCAAACTAATGACAGTTCATATGATAGATATATGATATGTAAATTATATATATGATATGATCTATACTCTACTGGACAGCAGACGATAGCTAAGCTCTAAGCTCGTTAACCTGCATTGTTGAGGTTTTTGCAGACTACTGCTGACATCATCCAGGTGAGTTTCCACCTGGTTGAGCTGCTTCGGTCAGTTCATTATAAACTGTTTTTTGTTCTATGTCATCACTAAACTGCAAAACTACATTTACAGAAAAGAAAACTCACTGAATCCTAAAACTACAAACTGAAAACCTGCATTACAAACAAACACCTGAGCGGTACAACGTTGGTGTCGGTTCTGTTCGGTCCCTCAGCTTTAACTGAGAGCTCTGATTTAAAATGCAGCTGAACTGACTCTGGACGCCGTAAAGAAGATTTATGGAGGAACTCTTCAGTCTGTTCGGGTTCAGATGGTTGCAGCAGAAAGTCGCTGCAGTTCAGAGCAAACGTTCTGCCGAGTAAATAACTGTTCCTCTGATTTAATGTGCATTTCTTCTGTAAACGCCTCCAGGCTGCAGCAGCAGCTGGACAACTGCTTTCCCAGGATGCTTTACTGCACAGAGCGCCGCCAGGGTGTGTGTCTGTGTGTGTTACTGTTTGTGTGTTGAGTCACTCGGGCATATTTCCAGATGGTCTGTTCCTGTGTCATCCTGTTGGTTTGAGCTCTGCACTCACGGTTCTGTGTTTCTATACATTTGAGAACTCTTGTTGACTCTTATTCACTCTGTTTCAGTCCTAGTCTCTCATTCTGTAGTGTAGAATGGTCTAACTGTACCTCTCTATCATTCTGTAGTTCTGTAGTGTAGAATGGTCTAACTGTACCTCTCTATCATTCTCAGATTGAAGCTCTGCCTTATTTGTTGCCTTTAAACATCTCAGTTGTTCTAAACAGAGAAACTAGTTTTGATGAAACAGTTTCAGGTGTGAAACTTGTCTAATTTCCCACAAAACAAAATAAATAAATTTGACTTAATTTGAATGAGCAGATAAAAGAAGCAAACATCATGTGATAACAGTATCAGGTGAATCTCGCTGATTCTTATCTCTGCAGCAGCTGCATGGACTCTTTAGAACCACAAATCATGTTCTGGTGGTTCTCTGCAGACTTTTATTAAACCGACATCACAGAAGACTTCAGTCAAAAATCTAAACTATAAATATGATTCCTGGGGACAAGGAAGTGATGCAAAACAACCAGAAAATGACACAAAAGTGAGGCAAAACAACTCGAAAATTCAACAAAAATAAGACAAAACAGCCAGAAAGTGATGGAAAAATAAGACAAAGCAACCAAAAACTGAGGCAAAAGACCAGAAAGTGAGGCAAAACAACCTGAAAATTAGGCAAAAATGAGAGAAAACAGCCAGAAAGTGAGGCAAAAACCATGAGAACGTGAAGCTGAAGTCACCACAGAGATATCAGAGCTGCAACAATGACCGGATTTGTTCTTCTTATTAAATAAATATCAGTGTAATCAGATGTCTGACTGATCAGTCTGAGTCATTCTGAACAGCATCAGTCTAAATTCTGTGACTGCAGCTCCTTCAGTTTGAATATTTTCTGTTTTATTCTGCTCTCTGACAGTAAACTGAAGATCTTTGGTTCTCTGCAGAACTAAACTAACATGGAACAAACAGAACCAGAGTCTGAGTGCATTACAGAACACGTAGAGAACATATAGAGAACACGTTCTGCTGCTGCAGCATCCTGCAGACAGCAGCAGGTTGGAACGGAGCTGCTGGCTGAGCTCCTCATTCATTCATGTATTCATGTATTCATGTAGCTGCTGGCTTCAGTTAAATGGAACGAACACAGGGGGAGGAGGTGCTGAGTTTTACACACACACACACACACACACACACACACACACACACACACACACACACACACACACACACACACACACACACACACACACGTTAAATCGGAATCCATTAAATTCAATTAGCCTCTGAAATGTGTTTAAATGTCACAGCAGCTTTATGGAGCAGCAGGTAAAAGAAAAAAGAGCCGCAGACACAAAAAATAGACTTTAAATCCAAAAATCTGCTGCCAGGAGTCACAACACCTCGCATTTAAATGTGTAGCGTCTGCAGGTTGGAGGCACACCACCAAAAAACCCACAAAATCAACACAAAAGACACAAAATCACCACAAAAACATTCAAAATTAACACAAATTGTGCAAACATGCCATGAAAACATGCAAAACGATCACAAATACATGCCAATGCACCATGAACAGATGTAAAATCACCACAAAACCATGAAAAATGAACACAAAAGCATGCAAATACACTATGAAAAAAACACAAAATCACCACAAGACACAAAATCAACTCAAAAACCTGCTAAAAAAACATAAAAATATGCAAACAAAGTACAAAAACATACTAAAATGAACACAAAAAAGGCAAACCCACCATGTAAAGACATAAAATGACCTAAAAAGATGTGAACACACCATGAAAACATGCAAACACAAAACCAAAAGATGCAAAATGATCACAAATACATGCTAGTGCACCACGAATAGACATAAAATCATCACAAAAACATGAAAAAACCTCAAAACACCACAAAAGACACAAAATCACATCAAAGATGCAAACAAAACACAAAAACATGCTAACAAAGTACATAAACATGCTAAAATCACAAACATCAAAAACATGCAAACCCACCGTGTAAAGACATAAAATCAGATAAAAACACGCTAACATGCCCCGAAAACATGAAAAACCATCAGAAAAGACACAAATCAGCACAATAACAAACAAACTACCCAGAAAATGATACAAACCGGATCAGAGGTCATGAATTCTTAGAACCCTGACGGAGTTTTCGGCTAGTTTTCACTTTAAGAACCAAACCTGAATCCTGGATCTGTGATTTTAGAACTGATGGATCCTGAAAAAACTGAAAACTGTTCAAAAAAAGATCAAATTAAAGCCAGAAGCAGACGGATGGATCATTTACAGCTTTTATTTTAGAGTAGAACATGTAAATGAATCCTTCTTCCGACACTGAAACAGTAGAACCACAGTGAATAAGGGAGCAGGTTCCGCTTGGAACCCGTTTAGAAACCTGATATTTCACAGCGTTCTCCGTCTTTGTGACTTTAATCTGCAGTGAAACTTTATTTTCCACAGATCCCAGCGTCCACATACTTCTGTCTGTTTCCTCCCTCTGAGTCGCCTCCCGGTTCCTCCTCCCTCCCGGTTCTCCACGTTCTCCTCCCCCTCCGGGCCCGCTGATTGGCTGCCAGTGAGCCCAGAGCTCCGCCCCCTTCCTGCTGCTCAGAGGGAGGACGGTGAAAGTGGAGAACAGCGGCAGACGTGTTGCAACAGATGGATTCAGCTGCTGCCGCTTTGCAGAGCCGTGGAGGAGAACCTCTGCGGACGTTCTACAAGTTGTGAGTTTGCTGCGAGGAGCTGATGGAGCCGTGAGGTTCCTCCTCCAGGAGAACACCTGCTGACGGATCCAGCAGGAGGCGTCGCAGCAGCAGACGTTCTTCTCCTCCAACTGTGAGTCTCAGTTCTGCTCTACTTCACTCTGCTGCTAGACTTCTAGGCCACTTGTTCCTGCTAGAACGTCTGTTTATGCTTCCTGCCGGAGAACACGTGGGAGTGTTTGAGGTCAGAGGATGAATGGAGGGAGGGAAGGAAAATCAGGCAGGGAAGGAAGGAAAGAGTTCCACCCAGTTCTGCTTTTATTACAATAATCATTTTTCATGTTCCACTTTCCCCGTCGGAGAACCGAGTGCTGCTCAGGGACTTTAAAGAACCAATAAAGCTCAGACGGACTAATAGGAACCATAAAAACACAGTGAGGACGTGAGCAGAAACAGAAAGCTGTCAGATGAAGCACCGCTCTGGATCAGACAGAAAGAACCAGAGGGTTCTCCACCCTGATGCCATGGAGCAACCACTTTAGTTCCACTAAGAACCTTTCAGTAAGAGGTTCTTTAAAAAACTAAACTTGCCTCAAACAATCTTTAAAAAATGTTTTCTTTATGCACCTCAGAAAACCATCAGAATGTTCCTTCAGTACTTCATTAAAGAACCTCACAGAGCCCTCTGAGAACCTTTAGAACAGGTGTTCTAGGTTCCTTACATGATGCTCCAAAAACTTCAGAAAAAATCAGTTCTTTTACACATTTTTGTTCACAATCACAAAATGGTTTCTTAAATGGAAAAATTGATTCTTTCAGTCAAACTAGTTTTAAAGAACCCAAAGGTTCTCTGAAACACCTTTAAATGGTTCCTTCAAGCACCGTAAGTGGAACGCTATAGAACCTTTACAAAAAATTTATGTTTGGTTTTTTTTTTTTTTTAAATGATTCTTTAAAAACAAACAAAAAAACTAAAAACCAAAAACGGGGTTCTCTCACAGAACCATGACTTCCTTTGGACACATTAATGTCCCTCTAAGGAACTTTTGAAAAAAAAGATTTAAAGAACCACTTATTCCAACAGTTCTTTAAGGAACCCTCTGAGGAGTCTCAAAGAACTATGAAAATGGCTCCTTAAATAGAACATTTGCAGAAATAGGTTCTTTCAGAAGAATTTCCTAAAACAAGTTTTTCAAAAACTTAAAATCATTCTTCAAAGAACCATTGCAAAGTGGCTTAGAGCCCTGTCTACAAACGGTTCTTTAAAGAACCCCTCAAAGAACCATCAAGCTGCTGCTCTAGACACCATAATGGGTGATTTAAAGAACCCAGAGAACCACAGAATGGTCTGTGGTGTAACTGAGATGTGGAATCAAAACGTTCCGTCTTTTCCAGCAGAAGTTCTTCATTTGTGCAGGGGAGCGTCAAGGAACCCCTGGAATGAAGTTAAGCTCCTTTCAGAACCTCCTGCAGGTAGAACCTCTGTGTTCCCAGGAACTTTCTGAATCACCTACTAACTCAACAACATCCCATAATGCATCTGTTCACCAACATAAAACCACTTCACCACATCAGTCAGACAGAAGACGGAAGACAAGAACTGTTCTGCCGTCAGTTTGATAATATGTAATGAAGAAGAGAACTCTGACTAGCAGGAACCAGGTTCTAATAGGATCCACTATAACAACAAAAACAACAACAATCACAACAACAACAATAATAATGATAAAGTTGAACCACACTAAATTCCTCCATGTTGGACTTTCTGAATGTTTAGAACGTTCTGGTGGTTTTCCTTTCTGGATGTTTATTGGTCGGTTCTGTCAGTAATTGACCTGCTAATGGGTTTATTTAGTCTTTATTCTGATAGAACGACGTGGAACCGTGTTATTAACTCAGAGAAAGGGTTCTGATCACTTTAACTCAGATATTTTACAGAACATGGCCGATTTATTTACATGTTCTGGCCATAAATCGACCGATTTATTCCAGGTTCTGTGGTGAGTCCAAAGCTTCACCGGTTCTTGATGCTGAGCAGCAGAACTCCAGTAGAATTCCATTAGAACCACATAAGGTTCCAGAGATGTTCTGACCCAGTTGGTCTCCACACCAGAACGGTTCTGCTGAACTTTTCTACTGCAGGAACCGTCGGTTCTTCTGTCTGGGAGGAACCGGGTTCTCAGTCAGCTGTTCTCCACTGCAGGAGCTTTTAGAACCGGGTGAAACTCTGTGGTTGTTCTGACCACGGGAACTGTCCTGGAGAACATTTTGAGGCTGTTGGTGAGATATTCAGTAGAACGTTTAGCAGAATGTTTAGTAGAATGATGTTCACAGAATCTAGGTTCCAGCTGGAGACCAAGAATTCATGTTAGAGAGACTAAAGGAGCTGCTGGTGGTGGTTGATGCGGTTGTTGTTGTCATTGTTGTTGTCATTGTTGTTGTTGTTGTTGTCACTGTTGTTGTCATTGTTGTCATCGTTGTTGTTGTCATTGTTGTCATTGTTGTCGTTGTTGTTGTCATTGCCATTGTTGTTGTCATTGTTGTTGTCATTGTTGTCATTGTTGTTGTCATTGTTGTTGTCATTGTTGTCGTTGTTGTTGTCATTGCCATTGTTGTCATTGTTGTTGTCATTGTTGTCATTGTTGTTGTCATTGTTGTTGTCATTGTTGTTGTCGTTGTTGTCGTTGTTGTCATTGTCATTGTTGTTGTCATTGTTGTTGTTGTTGTCATTGTTGTTGTTGCTTTTGTCCTCTTGAAGTTTGACCAATCAGCATTCTGAACAACTTTTTATAATTTTACTTGACTTTTTTCTGTTTCCATGGAAACAGAATCCATTAGTTTCAACACAACAAACAGTAGACCCACACACACACACACACACACACACACACACACACACACACACACACACACACACACACACACACACACACACACACACACACACACACACACACACACACTAACTTTCTCCACTTGTCCATAGGTCTACTCTAGAACTTTCTCCAGGGGACGTTCTCCTTCCTGCCTCCAGTCTTTAGTTTAGTCTCACTTAGAACATTCCAGGTCCTCGAGGTCCACAGAGGTGGGTCCAGATTTATCACTTCTTAATGGACTTTTCCCATCATTTCTGCCCCCAAATCAGTTTAAATCCATCCAGGTGTCTCAGCCTGTACACGGGATCTGGTTTCTGATAAGCAACATTTCTCTGGTTCTCCACAACACCTAAACCTTCTCCTAAATGCATCAAAGCCTTTGAAAATGAGAAAATGTTCCAAAATGACTTTTATCTAAACAAGTCAACCATAAAAATAAAAAAAAATAAGAGACTAAATGATTAAATTCATCCTGGACTAGTTCAGACTAACATGTCCACAGTCACTAGAACATCGTCCAGAACCAGAACCAGAACTGTTCCAGAACCAGAACCAGACCAGAACTGGTCCAGAACCAGACCCAGAACCAGAACTGGTCCAGAATCAGACCCAGAATCAGAACCAGAACTGCTCCAGAACCAGAACCAGAACTGGTCCAGAACCAGACTCAGAACCAGAACCAGACTCAGAACCAGAACCGGTCCAGAACCAGAACCAGAACCGGTCCAGAACCAGACCCAGACCCAGTGGACTCCACAGAACCCTGCAGTGGTTCTTTCTGCTGCTGTTCTGTTCTTGTCCTTTTCTCAGCGTTTCATTGGACAGGAGGTCACCGTGCTGCTGATTTATTTATCTGCTCTCTCATTGGTTGTCGTCCTCCCGCTGTTCCAGGATTCCTCCCCCCTCCTCTCCCCCCTCCCCTCGCTGCAGCAGGATTGATGAAATCGGTAATCGACTGAGAGCTCGACCTTCAGAGAGACTCCGAGAACGTTTAGGTTCTACTGAAGCTCAGTTCTTCTAGAAACCACCGAGATGAGACACAGACTCACTGGATGGATTTAATCCATGTAGTGTCCAGATATTTACTATATATTTACTGTAATCCTCTCAGACAGCAGTTCTGATGTGAATCAGGTTCTTGTGAAGCTTCAACATTTTCAGGTTTATTTTGTTTAACTGAGCAACTGATTGTTCTGGTTTGTTCTGGTTTGTTCTGATTCTAAGTGTGAATATTCACGGTGATGAAGAAACACTGACCAGTGTCAGATTCAGCCTCATGAAGGTCGATTATCAAGAACATGTTGTACTGCAGCTGATGGATGAAGAATAGAACTAGAACCTAGAGGCTCCAGATAGACCATGTATTAGAGAGAACCCAGAAGGTCCACCAGAACCAGAACCGCTGGTTAATTATTCCATCTGTATGTATGTATATCTGATCCGAAGAAGAAGATCTCTGGCCAGGAGAACCAGAAGAAGATCTCTGGCCAGGAGAACCAGAAGAAGATCTCTGGCCTGGAGAACCAGAACAACAAGTTACTTAACCAGAAATGTGATTTTTCCAGGAATCATTCTCAGTTTTCAGACCAGGAACTTTCAAGACCTTCATCTGTTGCTTCACTGACGTTGGAGGTTCAGTTTGTCTCCAGGTGTTCCTCAGAACTACAGCTCCAACATCTGGATCCTTCATCATGGAAGTTCTCCAGTCTGCCATGAGTCAGTTTGCAGTTTTTGAAGAACTTTGATTCTTTAGTTTTGAACTTTGAGTCATTTTTTAAAAAACTGTTGGTTTATTTTGGACCGTTTCTGTCCTTCAGACGTTCTGAGATCATTCTGGACAAACTTCCATCGTTCTGGATGGTTGTTGAATCTCTGCGATTCAGATTGAGGTCCTTCTGGATAATCTTTGAATCTGTCTGGACGTTTTTGGGGTCTTTTGGATAGATTGTGTGTTGATTTCATGTTGTTGTGGGTGATGATGTGCGTTTGTGTGAGGACTCTATGACCTGAACCACCAGGTCCAGTGGATCTTGTCTCCATAGTGACCCAGATCAGAGTTTAATAATCATCATCTGGGTTCTAGACTTTCAAGATTCAAGATTCAAGACCTTTATTTATCACAAACACAATGTGTGTGTGTGTGTGTGTGTGTGTGTGTGTGTGTGTGTGTGTGTGTGTGTGTGTGTGTGTGTGTGTGTGTGTGTGTGTGTGTAATCCGTCCATCAGGATGCTGTTCAGCTTTTTACAACAAAAACTGAAAATTGAAAAGAAACTGAAGGAGAAACCTTCATCACATCCTCCTCTTCACCTCCTCCTACTCTTCATCACCTCCTCTTTATCTCCTCCTCTTCATCTCCTCCTCCTCTTTATCTCCTCTTCATCACCTCCTCTTCATCTCCTCCTCTTCATCATCTCCTCCTCTTCATCTCCTCCTCTTCATCTCCTCCTCCTCTTCATCTCCTCCTCTTCATCACCTCCTCTTCATCTCCTCTTCATCTCCTCCTCTTTATCTCCTCTTCATCTACTACTCTTCATCATCTCCTCCTCTTCATCTCTGGGTGGTTTCAGGTTCTCAGAGTTCACCAGGTGTTTCATTACATTCTGTGTCATTTAAATATGAACATTTGGAACGATTCTGTGGTTCTTTGGTTTTGTTCTATGGTTCTCCAACCCTAACCCTGTCAGAAGGAACATTTTCTGTATCAGCAGGTTCTCAGTAGAACATCTGGATATGAACCAGTTGAACTGACAGGAACCTTTTAGTTTCTTGGAACCAGTGAGAACATGTGAGAACCAGTGAGAACCAGCAGTAGGATTTGGACTCTTCAGACATTCAGTAGATGTTTGGATCCAAAGTTCTCAGAACGTGGACGTGTTCATGGTCTCAGTGTTCTATCTGCTGCTGTTAGTCATCTTAGTATTCTATTCTTGTTTTATTTTAGAACTTGGTGAGAAACATGCTTTGGGTCTCTATAGAACCTGAACCTGTAGACACCTGTAGTCACATTTAGACACCTGTAGACACCTGTAGACACCTGTAGACACCTGTAGACACCAGTCACCTGTAGACACCTGTAGACACCAGTCACCTGTAGACACCTGTAGTCACCAGTCACCTGTAGACACCTGTAGTCACATGTAGACACCTGTAGACACCTGTAGACACCTGTAGACATCAGTCACATGTAGACACCTGTAGACACCAGTCACCTGTAGACACCAGTCACCTGTAGACACCTGTAGTCACATGTAGACACCTGTAGACACCTGTAGACATCAGTCACCTGTAGACAACTGTAGACACCAGTCACCTGTAGACACCAGTCACCTGTAGACACCTGTAGTCACCTGTTTTGTGTGTCTTTCTAGTTGTTTTGTGTCTCTTCTGGTTGATTTTTGTGTCTTTCTAGTTGTTTTGTGTCTCTTCTGGTTGATTTTTGTGTTTTTCTGGTTGTTTGGTGTTTATTTGTGGTTTATTTCGGACTGCCGCTTCAGTTTGTTTGGAGCTGAGAATCCACAGACTCACTCACTGGTTGGATGTGGAGGAGTTGAGGTTTTCTGGATCTGAACCAGAATCAGCTGCAGAGTTCAGACTGAAACTGAAAGTTGCCCTGAAGCTGATGTTCTTCTGCTGGAAAGAAACCAGAGGAGGAACCACAGAGCAGCGGCTTCCCTGTAAATATGACAAACACTTGGAGATCTGGTTTCTGCTGCAGGAACTTACTGCTTGTTTTATCGCATCCTGAACATTTGTGTGTTCCGACAAGAAGAACCTTCTCTGTAGAACCTCTATTAGGAGAGAAGTAACGCTGGTGGATTCATTTAATGATGCTTATCTAGATTTAAAACCAATGAGTCCAGACTTCCTCTAACCAGCAGAGTTCTCATGTTCCTCCTGGAAGATCCTGACCTGATCCTGGGTCAGATAAGATATAAACTCTCCTCAGAGTTCAAGTTCTCCTGCGGTTCTAAACCCTTCAGAGGATGCATCCAAGTCAGATGTTGAACCACCTCAACATCACTGATCTCTTAGGGCTCGTTGTCCAACACAGAACGGTTCACTTCCTGTTCAGATCGAAGGTCCGAACATTTCAACCAAAGTTATGGAACCTGGAATGTTGTTCAAATGTTGTAGTGCCTGGTTCATGTTAAAGCAGAGAGCATTATGGGAATTTAGCAGCAACGAGCACCATGACAAAGAGTCCTGAGGAGGTTAATGACCTGCAATCAGAGTTCAGGTATCACAACTTTCAGTCTTTCTGGTTCCACTGCAGAACCAAGAGCTTCAACATTAAACCAGAACCAGCAGTTAGTGGACACTTTGACTATGGACAGATGACTGCTGGTTCTAGATGATTAGATGGTTCATCCTGGGATCGTTGGCGTTCCTTGAGTTCCTGCAGGTTAGAGACGCCTGTTGACAAACTTAACTGTTCTCTTGCAAACTTTTCTCCAAATCTGCTGCAAACCTTTGGCTTTTGTGAGATGCTAGAATGGCGTCTGGAGTTAGTTCTGTTCTCTTTATCAGAAGGTTTGATTTGGGGACTGAAGCTTCGTGTTTGTCCTGATGGTTTAATCCCAACATCCAGTTCATCCATCTGGATGTTTGTTGCTGCTTCATGTCTTCTCTGTGCCCAATCAAATGATCAGAGTAAAGAGGTCAGGAAGCAGCAGCTCTTCAGGGATCCTCTGCTTCATCCATCAACCAGAGCTCCCACAGCTGAACTGGTTTCCTCCCAGTGGTGGCTGCAGGACTGTCAGTGGGATGACTGCTGGATGGAAGTGATGCTGGCTCTGCTCAGTGCTGATACTGATCCAGTCCAGTCTGATTTAATGGGATTAGAATGATGCAGCCTTTGTTCTGTTCTCCTCAGACAGCTGAATTATCTCTGGTTGTTGTGAATTTATTCAGTCTGTCGAGTGTTTGATTCAGCAGAAAGAAACTCAGACGAGTCAATAAACTACAGCAGCAGTTTAAACAGGAACAGATGTAAGAGAATAAAATGCAGTGTTTGATAGAGTGTCGACGAGAACTGTACATGTTGCTGTTTAAACTTGTTAAGTTAAAATTAGAACCTGAATGTCACAGTGAGGAATGATATCTGTAATATCACTGAAAGGTCAGATGATTAGAAACGGTTTGGTGTTATAGAAAATAAAGTCCATATTTAAAGTTCAGGCTCCAAAGTGAGTCCAGCTGTGATTCCAGTCAGTCCAACTGATGAACGTGGTTCTAAATGAGCTGAGAACAGCAGAACGTTCTCAGTCCTGGACCTATGGACTGGGTCTATCTATGTCTGCATCATGGCTCCAGATGGAAAAGAACTGAACAGAGGAAGAGAAACATCTGACTGAGAGACTCGACAAAGATGGAAAAGATCCAGGAAGATCAGTGAGCAACTGAAAACCAGTGAAGAACAGAGTCAGCAGTAATCAGGAGGTCTAAAAGGAGTCATAGTTCCACTAATCAGGAGGTCTAGAAGGAGTCATAGTTCCACTAATCAAGAGGTCTAGAAGGAGTAATAGTTCCACTAATCAGGAGGTCTAGAAGGAGTCATAGAACCACTAATCATGAGGTCTAGAAGGAGTCATAGTACCACTAATCAGGAGGTCTAGAAGGAGTCATAGAACCACTAATCAATAGGTCTAGAAGGAGTCATAGTACCACTAATCAAGAGGTCTAGAAGGAGTCATAGTACCACTAATCAAGAGGTCTAGAAGGAGTCATAGTACCACTAATCAGGAGGTCTAGAAGGAGTCATAGTTCCACTAATCAGGAGGTCTAGAAGGAGTCATAGTTCCACTAATCAGGAGGTCTAGAAGGAGTCATAGTTCCACTAATCAGAGCTCCTAAAATGACTCCACAGACAGTGAACTACTTTCTCCATCCAGCTGTAAAAACAGACGGCAGCTGCTTCAGACTTGGTTCAGGGATTCTCCATGGAAACCAGAGTTAGTGTGAAGCTCAGACAGTGTGAAGGAACCTTCAGAACATCAACCTCTATGGATGGAGGACCAGAACTAAACCTGGTTGCTGCTCAGAACTAAACTTCCAGATGAAAGTTTGCTGAAGAACATGAGAAGAAGCCTGATGGATGTTGGAGAACATTCTTTGGTCAGATCAAGATCAATGAGTTGGGCTCAGATGGAGTCCAGATGTTTGGTGAGAACCTGACCAGAACAACAACAGTGGACGCATAGTCCTGACAGTGAAGCATGGAGGTGGGAGTGTGATGATCTGGGGCTGCATGAGGTCAGAAGGTGTTGAAGACATTTCTAGATGCAGCATGAAGGTCTGAGGATGAACCAGAAAACTGGCTAACCAGATGGAGAATCAAGAATCAAGAATATTTATTGTCATTGTGTTTCCCCACAGCGAAATTACGATTGGTGACTCCCAGCTATATATAAAATATAGAAAAAGGCACACTATGTACAAATTAAATAAAAAAAATACTTAAAAGATATAAATACGTAAACAGTCTTATTGCACATGAGCAGTAGGATGAGTGTAAAGTTCAGTCCAGTGAAGATTCAGTTCTTTACTGCACATAGTGAGTCTGTTGTGTGTTCAGAGGGAATGGATGGACAGCTCTGGGATAGAAACTGTTTTTCAGTCTGGAGGTCAGAGTTTTTATGCTTCTGTACCGTTTCCCCGAGGGAAGCGGAACAAACAGTCGGTAATCGTTCAGGCAGGTGACTGCTGATTTTTTAGGAGAAGAATAATATTCCAGCAGGAGAACATCTAAAGAACAACATCAGACCAGAACTTCTTGATCAAAGTGGAACCAACAGATTAAAATCTCAGTAATGAAAGTGACTTTAGTTCCTGCTGTGGAGCTGAACTTTATTATCGTCAGTCTGAAGTGGTAGATTGTAATCTGACATCGGAGCAAAAGTAATCTGATTACAGTGTTGAGTCATCTGATGTTTAGATGATGTTCCACAGCGGTTCTGCTGTTATCTACTTTACGTTAACTAGAACTCCAACTCAGCTCTCTGCTTGTTTTAATTTCCATGACATCGGTTCAAACCTGGGAGGAAATCATTTGCAAGATTCAAATGTTCTGTTTTCCAGCTGTGATCTGGAAGCTGATTGGCTGACAGATGATCCTCAGTGTTACACCTGGAACCACCTGAAGTCACAGACTGTGAGGAGATATATAATAGAACATTATCTGACCTATGGCAGGATGTTGTCACTGTTCTTTTAGTGTTCTGTGTCAGAACATTATTTATCTGTGGAATCCTTCACAGTTCATCCATTACCTCATATTCATCTATGGATTTCACTATTTATAGTTAGTGAAATTAGAGATGTTTTATTATAACACACTACATTTACTCTGTAGTACTACATTTACCCTCTAGTACAGGCATGTCAAACTCAGTTTGGCTCTGGGGCCGGATCCAGACTTTCTGTTCTCAGGTGGGCCGGATCAGTAAAAGAATGTCAACTCCAAATATTTAGCTTTGTTTTTCAGTACTATGCTTTATCATTCAGCCTACATTTGTAGCCTACCCTACATATTATAATCACGGATGACAAGGAATCTTTTCTAAGCACAACACATTTATTCACAAACAATGGAAAAGAAATGATTTTCATGTTTGGCGGTGAATGTGTTAACAACTGGTTTATTTTAACAGTTGAGTGAATGCAGTTTTACACCTGAACCAACTCACCACACTAAACAAACTCAAGTGGGAGCTATGAAAAAAATATTTTCGCCTTAATTGTCATACTGCTTTGAAATAAATAAAAAAAAGAAATACAAAATAAAATAAATTAAATAAATAAAATAAAAAGTTATAGCAGTGCATGGGCAATAAGATTAGACTACATCAGATCAAACTACAAGGCTGGGCCTACTGAAGCTGAGAATATACTGCACAATATTAATTTTCTTTAATATGAAACCAGATTAATCTTATTTTTAATGATCTGTATTCATGAGTGCAAACAAATTTCGTGTCATCACACTTTTTTCTCTCTCTCACTGCACTCCTGCAGTCTACTTGCTGCTGCTGGCTCCTGAAACTTGGCATCTTTTTGCCTTCACAAGTGCATCGATATTAGGTGTGAAATCCTGAGTAGCAGCACATTTAACAATGTCATTCAAGTGTTTATTTGTTAACCTTGAGCGCTGCTTTGTTTTATTATTGTTCATTACGGAGAACACCTGTTCACAAAGATAAGTAGTCCCAAACATGGATAGAACCTTTGCAGCCATGGCTGTTAATTTGGGGTAACCTGGCACGAGATATTGATAAAATGTATCCAATCCCACGGACCCAAATTCATCCTTCATAGCGGAATCGCACTGCAAGTCAATAAGCTCGAGTTGAATGTCAGCTGGCATATCTAAAGGCTTCACTGTAAATGGCGAGCAAAAAAAGCCAAATTTGTTCTCAAGTTCACCGAATACCTGAAACCTCTGCTCAAACTCTCGCAGCAAATCTGTTATGTTGTCTTTATATTTATCCAAATCATTATGGGGACGGTCCGGTGCCTTCAGACACACAGCTGTGAGACAAGAGAAATGTGCGGTGTCACCGTTGGATAGCTGCGACTCCCACAGTGACAGTTTCATCTTGAACGCACTTATGCTGTCGTAATATTGAGTGACAACTCTGTTACGGCCCTGCAATGCAGTGTTAAGTGTATTCAAGTGTTGTGTAATATCGACAATAAACGCAAGATCCTGCACCCATTCCTTGCATTTAAGTTCCTTTACTGGGCGTCCCTGCTTCTCCATGAACTGTCTAATTTCCCCTCGTAGCTCAAAGAAGCGCTTAAGTACTGCACCTCTGCTTAACCAGCGCACGTCAGTGTGGTATGGAAGGCCAGCATGAATGTCATGATCACTGAGAAATGTGTCAAACTGACGGTGATTTAGACCGCGCGCTCTGATGAAATTGACAGTTTTCACAACCACACTCATAACATGGTCCATTTGCAGTGTTTTGCAACATAACGCCTCCTGGTGCAAAATACAGTGAAATGCCCAAAACTCTTGTCCCCATTTGCAGTCTGTACTTTGTCACGGAATTTTGTGGCAACGCCTGCCTTTCTCCCGACCATTGATGGCGCACCGTCGGTAGCCAGGCTCACGGCACGGGACCAGTCCGCTCCCACCTTGTCCAGCGCTCCAACAAGAGCGCTGAAAATGTCATCTGCTGTTGTGGTGTCATTCATGGGCACCAATTCAAGCAGCTCCTCTGTGATGGTCAAAGTTTCATCAACACCTCTAATGAATATGGCCAGTTGAGCAATATCTGTGACATCGGTGCTCTCATCTATTGCGATTGAAAATGTGATAAATGACTTGATTTTGTCTTTCAATTGGCTGCTCAAGTCACTTGAGAGTTCTGTCACCCGATCTGCGACAGTGTTCCTCGTTAGACTAATATTGGCAAAGGCAGGTCGCTGTTCAGGGCACACGACTTCTGCAGCCTTCAGCATGCATGTTTTTACAAACTCCCCATCAGAAAATGGCTTGGATGCCTGCACCAGCTCGTTGGCAATAATGTAGCTAACTCTTACAGCCCCATCAGCAGTATCGCGGCTGCGCGTAAAAGTAGACTGCTGTTTCTTCAGACCAGCGACCAATTTGTTTATCTCGTCTTTCCTTATTTGTCCTTTCAAGTGGTCATACTTGTCTTTATGATGAGTCTCATAGTGGCGCCGAATATTAATATAAACTCTTTGAACACTGCAACTTGCTGATTACATACCAAGCACACTGGTTTTGCATTCACTTCTGTGAATAAATACTTCTCAGTCCATTTTTCCTGGAAAACTCTGCACTCCGTGTCCACTTTTCTTTTTTTTGACAGTGCCATTTTGGGAAGGGTGTGTTGACCGATAACTTGTTTAGTAGTGGTGAATGGTGAAGCAAGATTGCTGGTTTATTT